>NW_027617091.1:7500-12500 GCF_964187855.1 Myxine glutinosa | reverse complement strand
ACGATGAGGCCAACACAGTAAACATTCAGTACAAAACTTGGTTCATACATTCAGTACAGAACATGATTCATACATTCAGACCGTAAGAAAACTCTGCCCGTAATACAACACTCTGACCAGACCAACACTTCATCCCACTACGTTCACTCCTCACAAGTGAAACTCATCTTCAACCTCTTTTTGTCATCAGCTCGCCCCCTCTCAAACTGATTCACATCGAAATGTTCCTGCAATCATACAATGAGTGTCCTTGATGTATTTATTTATTGAAATTTTTATTCTAACACAACACAGTTTAATTTTAATGAGCTGTCATGTACTAGTACTTCCACAACAGAAAATCACATGGACAATCTTCCGGAAGATGGCCAGACAAATCGCGAGCTCTATCGACCACATGTATATTGATATCAAACAGGGATAACAGCTTTTGAAAGTTGAGCCAGTTTTAAATGTGGGTACACATATACACCTGTTTTACTGCATTAATCACCGAGAAATATTGTATGTTTTGGGAACGATAGCTGTCACCAGGTTAAATATATAGGGATTGTCCAATGTGCAAAATCTTCCATCACTACAATTTGGCCATAAATCCCGGGGTGGGAAATATTTGAGCAAATATGCCACAAGACGCATGAGCACTGTACAAAGCAAACAATAACTCGTCAAATTTTGGACGTATGGATGGCTGCACAACCCGCAAAAAAATTGAGCAGGTCCCCCCCTAAAATTGCTTTTATGATTTCCGATTAGGCTAAAGATTTTAAACCAAAAAAATAACTTGCCTCGGAATAAGTTTTGAATGGACGGACAGACAACTGAAAACAAAACGGACCATGGGTTTCCCACCCCTATAAAATCAAAATTAATTCCCTCTGAAAAAGTACAGTGACATTGCCCGCAGACTACCCAACCGCAGACCAGGCAATGTCACTGTACCGGGACATTTCATCAATCAATGACAATATGCGGTCCGCTAGGACTACCCGAAAAAAATTGAGCAGGGTTCTTCCCACGGAAATGCATTTTTGGTCAGCTCCTTGAAGATTATAAACAAACACAAATCACTTCCCTTTAAAAGGGTTTTCAACGGACAGACAACCAAAAAAAAACGGAGCAGATAGAATTGCTTTTGAACATCGATCATCAAGCGGCGTGGGCCTACCTGGCAGAGTCTCGAGGAGTCGATCGCTTTCCAGCTCTTTCGTCTGACTTTCGCTTCCCAAATTTGTCTTCTGACTTTATCACTTGGAAATCTATACATCTTATATTTCCCAGATTGGTTTGAACAACCAAAAGCAGAACAACCAGTCATTTTGTTTGGCAATAAACAACATTCCCGTACCAAGCTGACGTTCACGCACGGTGAAGTTAGACACAAAATGGCGCCACGAAATCACGTGACCAGAAATCTCGGGTCAGCACATGGCGCAACTCTCTTTATACAGGGACTCTAATATAAACTAGAAGGGCACGAGGAAGAGCGCAAACCTCCATCAGGCTGAACAGTTTTCATTTTGTATTCCACTGATAGGCCGGATCTGATCTGGACAATACTCATTCGTAATTATACTGGAAAATACTGGACAATCCCAGGTAATGCCACTCTCATTCGTATTCCTCCGAGTCCCCCCTCCGTCCCCTTGTCATTGCCATATGTGGGCTGGTGCTTCAGCTTGTCACCTTTCTCTTTTTGACAATATCCAGCGACATGCGGCCATTCTGGTGGGACAGGAGTTGGCAACATCTCTGGAACCTCTCTCAGTCCGCCGCTCTGTTCTTTCCTTCAGCCTTTTCAACAGATATTACCACGGAATGTGCTCTGAGGGTCTATCACAGGTTGTTCCACTGGTCATTCTTTCAGTCGCCCGACACGTTTGGCAGTTTCTTCCTGTCCATATACCGTGTCTGTCCCAAGGACTAAGACTATGAGGGATTCTTCTCGTTTTTTCCCCCCCGCTCGCCATCACTGGAGCAGTTTACCTGCATCTTGCTTTCCCCTCGATACCAAACTACCTCAATTCAAGAGGAATGTCAATCGATTCCTCCTTTGTAGCTAATATCCACACTATCCTTTGTTGGAACCGCCTAACTTCAGTGGCCTTCAAGGCTTTGTGGTGAGGGGTATCTCATGAAAATGTATTACCGTGTGGCGGACACGAAAGCTCACTGGCGCGAGGGCATCATTCCGCGCACCAAGTGGGCGGCGGCCACACCCGAGGGGTAGGCGTGGCCGCGGGATATACACCGGGCGCGCAGCCCGGAACGCTCCAGTGTTACAGTGGAGCTCTTGAATAAAGACTCTTACAACTTACCGCGTTGTCCACTTCCTCCTTGCTTACAAGCAGCGCGCGTAACACCGCGCTTCATTGGTGACCCTCCGACGTTCTGGTCAGCCGTCGCTGACCACCCGAATATGCCATCGCAATGGCAAACAACGCGGTCCAAATGAAACTCCCCGAGTTCTGGGAGACGCAAGCCGAAGTCTGGTTCCTGCAGGCAGAAGCCCAGTTCCGACTTCAAGACATCACGGTGGACGAGACCAGGTACTGCCACGTGGTCGCTTCCCTCGGGCCCGGCACGGCCAGCCGCGTCGTGTCGGTCCTGAGGAATCCACCGGCCGACGGCAGGTACGAGGCGATCAAGCGTCTCCTCCTCGCCACGTTCGGCCTCACGGTGGACGCACGGGCCGACCGCCTCCTGGACCTCCCCGAGCTCGGTGACACGTGACCGTCGGTCCGCATGGACCATATGCTGTCGTTGTTGGGCGATGAAACCCCGAACGCTCTTTTCCGGGCGTTATTTCGACGCCAGCTGCCGGCACGAGTCCGCCTCGCGTTGGCCGGTTCTGTGACGACAGAACCCCGGGCTCTCGCTGCCGAAGCCGACAGGTTCTTCGCGGCTTTGGACGTGCAGGCGAGTTTTGGCGCAGCCGCCACGCATCCCGAGGCTGACCCTGATGCTGATGCACCACACCTCGGGGATCCCGAGGCTGATGCACGCCGCGTGGCGGCCGCCACGCCACGCCCACCACCACCGCGAAAACCGCGGCCTCCGCCTTCGCCGCAAACCTGGTGCCATTTCCACACCAGGTTTGGCCACAAGGCGAGGGATTTGTTGTCCGCCACACGCGCGCGTGCGTGGGAATTCTGGGGGGGCGTGTGTGGCGGACACGACAGCTCACTGGCGCGAGGGCATCATTCCGCGCACCAAGTGGGCGGCGGCCACACCCGAGTGGTAGGCGTGGCCGCGGGATATACACCGGGCGCGCAGCCCGGAACGCTGCAGTGTTACAGTGGAGCTCTTGAATAAAGACTCTTACAACTTACCGCGTTGTCCGCTTCCTCCTTGCTTATAAGCAGCGCGCATAACACCGCGCTTCATTACCATTTATAATTACCATTTAGAACCCATTAAAATTGTCTTTTAGAACCCATTAAAATTACCCTTTGGAACCCATTAAAATTACCTGGAACCCTTTAGAAAGTGGTTTAAGGAGACGGGGTTTTGCAGACAGTTTTAAGGAGGTTGTGCGTGTGTGTGTGTGTGTGTGTGTGTGTGTGTGTTTGTGTGTGTGTGTGTGTGTGTGTGTGTATATACCTATAATAATAAAAGGCAGTGTCCATCCTTTCGTCCGTCTGTCTCCTCCATAACTCCAAAACGACGAAACCTAGCGGCCCCAAACTTTGCATGCATGCATCCACCTGGACCTCCAACTGATTGCAATGATGAAAACTGGGTGTTTTCGTGTGTGAAACACCCTTTTTGAAGATGATTAACGAGGTGCTCGTAAGAAAAAAAACCCGATGTGGTGGTTTACCAATATGTCGGCCGGCCATCTTGGCACCTTGCTGGCTACTGCACCTAGCTGGGTTCTTAAGCCGCCATTTTGTTTTGGCCCCCTCAAATGTGCCTTGGAAACACGATCGATTTATCATTGCGTAATTGAAGCATCTTACTATCATTCACCAAATGTCCGTCTGTCCGTCCGTCCGTTCACAGGTACCGCAAAAAACAGCTGAACCGATCGCAACGATATTTTGGGTGGGTAATCATGGGACGCCATGGAGTAAAATAGGCTATATTGTTTTTCCAATTTCACTTTTGGTCAACAGCATTTTCAGGTTTGGACTCCCGCATAACGTTATTTTCATGGGTACCGCACAAATGGCTGCACCGATTGCAACCTGACGAATGAAAACACACAGTTAAAAATAATTACCTCGGACAAATACCTTTCATTAGGACATGGGTTGAATCCCTGCTTGAGAGATTGCCTACCCCCCTCCTCCCCACCATCACGGTCGTCTCTCCAACTCACAATCCCACGAGATATGCGGAAAGGACGACCCAAAACCAATTATCTTCTTTTTGATTCGTATATAAACATCATTAAAAGTAAATAATGACCTCGGCCAAAGTTCAAACGACATGGGTTTAATCTCTCCATGAGATAATTCCACACAGCTGTTTGGGCGGTGTATAAGCTAATAGATCACTGTCTCCATCAATCTTGCCAAGGCCGTAACACCTATCGGCTCAAAATCCTTTTAACTGTTGACTTGGTAGTTTTTACAATGAAGGAAACATTAATAATGTTGTTAAAAGTTTATTTTGTGATTAATTCGTGGGACCGTGGTGATTGGCGTTATGTTGTTTGGAATGAAAAAAGAGATATCGAGTTCAAGTGAATGAGGAAATGCCGTGATGGTTTCGACTTTCTAAACGTGAAATTCGCGGATCGCCATATGCAGATTCACCATGGTCCCACGATCGATGTTTCTATACGTGAATGTACCCGTTTGTTTGCGTACGATAATGTTTTTCATGGAAGTCCTTCCCGAACTTGCTGTCCATGTTTGACGTGTGACTGAAGGTGCTACAGGAATATGGAATTTATTGGTTTCATGCTTTAGCATTCGTCGTTTCTGCATTGTCTGTTTGCTTCTGGCCTCTCACCCATGCGTAGCATGGGTACCTCACTAGTCCTTTTAAAT
>NW_027617091.1:0-5000 GCF_964187855.1 Myxine glutinosa | reverse complement strand
GTGTTAACTAGTGGGAACAGAGCCTTCAACTACATAGACTAAGGAGATAACTGTTTAGAAGGATATATGATTTGCTACGTGCATGTTCATGGCTTAACTAGGAGGACGACCTTTGACCTTTACACACAACACTGAGGGTGATATTTACAACAATTCTCATGACACAACAATAAAAAAAAACACAGCAATTCTCAAATCCACAACAATATATATATTTATATATATATTGTTGGGATTGTGCCATAAAGGCAAACTCCCTATAGTCAATTTGCACAACAGCATGTAGCCTGCAGTAGTCAGTTATGTCTTATTGAATGTAAAGATTAGCCCTTTCCCATTGAGTCGTAAAAAAAGACCAAATATGCGTTGAGTTAGGCAGGATGTCGAACCTTGGTTGGTTAAGGGAAGCCATAACACCAGATGTGCAGAAAGGCATGGCCAAAAGCACGGCCCACGTGACCAATGGCGAGCCGGGAACCCGTCGCCATGATGCGACAAGCCTCAGCCAATGGGAGGCTCTGGAACATTTTGAAGGGCGGGACCAGTTCTGATAATAGCCCACGCGCAGGCATTATCATCCTCTTGCTTTATGGGACTTGACGGAGGACATACCTGAGCTCTTGCCCCTTTCGCCACGCCCAGGACGAGACCTCGCTTGCTTTTTCATATCTCCCACGACACGTGTTTGGCCTTTGTTCGACGCCCGACAACCATCGCATCTGCGCCGATCTTTTGCGCCATCTGGCTGACCCGCAAGCGTTGGCATTTTCTACACGACTCATCTGCGCTGAAGTTCATCTACCTGTGCGAAGTTCGTCTGTGCCAACTTCGAGGCGGCGGTTCGTCCCGGCGGACCTGACTTCATCGAACTGCGAGCCGCACACACCAGACCACGTGCTCACCAGCAAGGAATCCCAGCACGTACATCGGTACGCCCTTTAACCAGAGTGCTATTCCATGAGTGTGTGTCAGAGTGTGAAGGTGCCAGTGGGGTTTCTTAGGATTGGTAAGAATGGTTAAGGTAAATCTTCATCTCTGTTTCTCTGTGCCTTCCAAATAAAAGGCTGTACATTTTGTTCCTACTTCCAACCTGTTCGGTACGTATTTTCTCCATTGGCCTAGCATCATCCGGGACCGAATTTGGCTAGACTCAGGTCCATAAATCTCGTGGGGTAACGCCGCTTTCCACACCGTGCAAAACCGCTCGGCACGCAATTGAATAAGGTGTGGTCTAGTGGTTAGGATTAGACGCTCTCACCGCAGCAGCCCCTCGTACCGCAACAATATATATATATATATATATATATATATATATATATATATATATATATATATATATATATATAGTCACGTCTGCAGCTCCCATTAACACAAAAACCTCAGCGCCGAGACCATAGTTTCAGGAAATGTACCATACGATCTTTTATTGCACTGTGTTCAATTAATTGATTCTGACTTTACTGTTCTCATTGGTTCATTCAATTGGGCTAAAATAATGGTGGCAAACGCACACAAAAACATATGGCTGAAACACCTTTTCTTACCTTTTAAAGGATTTATTTATAAAGTAAACACTGAAGAGGGCAACACGATGCTATAGACAGAAACAAATGAACCAAGCAACGCAAATGCACACACACAAAGAGGTAAAAGGCAATATTCAAACTTATGTACAATGATTGGAAAAAAGGAATTCCTAACCCACTTGGCTCCACAGATCACACTCATGCAACAAAACAATTGTAGGCAAGACTTCCCATTTTCTGATGGATGCCAGACTCAAAAGAGATCGCTTTGGGAAACAGGTGCGAGATAATAGCTCCCAAGAGCCAAAACGAGCATGATGAAGATGGTGTTTGGTGTGCAATGCCAGCGATGATTCGTCTCCTAAACCAGGCATTGTGGACCCCTTTGTTCTTTTTGCGATCGCCTCCTGGTCTGCTTTGCGTCTTCTCCCTCCATGCTCCACAAACACAGGGTGATCCCAACTTGGGTCAATCCCAAGTTAAAATTCCGTCATCAGGTTAAAATCAGACGGATCGTGATGGCCAGACAGATGTGTGTCTCTCTCATGAGATGCTTTTGCCCATTAGCCAAGCCTACCACATGAGGTGTTCCCGCCCACAAATTAAGGTCTAAACTGTCTGTAAATTACATACACTGCCTCCTCAGCATCACATGCAACAAACGACTTAACCTGATAGGTCCCTGTCATGGCAATCTAACCGCTACTCGAAACATACGGAATATACGACACTTACCACACTCTGGCTATGGACCCCCCCCCCCCTCCTTTTCTATGCAATATATATATATACTAGTGGGGTCACCCATGGGAATCCCACCGGCATGGACGTGTGTGACATTTGGACATCTTGATTTAGATGCTGCACATTAAATTTTACAAAATGGTTACTGGCAATTCATCAGATCCAGAAATGGTGTAATGAACACAATTTATTTATTTCACATAATATGTGACCCCTCACTCCTCTCCACCCGACACTCTCCTCTCTCCACCCTCATGCCTCTCCAATCCCACTCCTCCTCAAACTCCCCTCCAATACATCCTCACACTCCCCTCCAATACCTCCTCACACTCCTCTCCAATACTTCCTCACACTCCTCTCCAATACTTCCTCACACTCCTCTCCAATCCCTCACACTCCTCTCCAATCCCTCACACTCCTCTCCAATCCCTCACACTCCTCTCCAATCCCTCACACTCCTCTCCAATTCCTCGCACTCCCCTCCAATCACTCATCACTCTCCTCTCCAATCACTCCTCACTCTCCTCTCCAATCGCTCCTCACTCTCCGCTCCAATCGGCCCTCACTCTCCAACTCCTTGCTCCTCACTCTCCAACCCCTCCCTTCTCGCTCTCCAACCCCTCGCTCCTCGCTCTCCAACCCCTCGCTCCTCGCTCTCCAACCCCTCGCTCCTCGCTCTCCAACCCCTCGCTCTTCGCTCTCCAACCCCTCGCTCCTCGCTCTCCAACCCCTGACTCCTCACTCTCCAACACCTAGCTCCTCACCCTCGAACCCTTAGCTCCTCGCTCTCCAACTCCTCGCTCCTCGCTCTCCAACCCCTAGCTCCTCGCTCTCCAACCCCTGGCTCCTCACTCTCCAACCCCTCGCTCCTCACTCTACAACCCCTCGCTCGTAGCTCTCCAACCCCTAGCTCCTCGCTCTCCAACCCCTAGCTCCTCGCTCTCCAACCCCTCGCTCTCCAACCCCTCGCTCTCCAACCCCTCGCTCTCCAACCCCTAGCTCCGCGCTCTCCAACCCCTCGCTCCTCACTCTCCAACCCCTCGCTCCTCGCTCTCCATCTCCTCGCTCTCCATCTCCTCGCTCTCCAACTCCTCGCTCCTCACTCTCCAACTCCTCGCTCCTCACTCTCCAACCCCTCGCCCCTCACTCTCCAACCCCTCGCTACTCACTCTCCAACCCCTCACTCCTCACTCTCCAACCCCTCCCCCCTCTCTCCAACCCCTCGCCCCTCACACCTCACTCTCCAACTCCTCGCTCCTCACTCTCCAACCCCTCGCCCCTCACTCTCCAACCCCTCGCTCCTCGCTCTCCAACCCCTAGCTCCTCGCTCTCCAACCCCTCGCTCCTCACTCTCCAACCCCTCGCTCCTCGCTCTCCATCTCCTCGCTCTCCATCTCCTCACTCTCCAACTCCTCGCTCCTCACTCTCCAACTCCTCGCTCCTCACTCTCCAACCCCTCGCTCCTCACTCTCCAACCCCTCGCCCCTCACTCTCCAACCCCTCGCTACTCACTCTCCAACCCCTCACTCCTCACTCTCCAACCCCTCCCCCCTCTCTCCAACCCCTCGCCCCTCACTCTCCAACTCCTCGCTCCTCACTCTCCAACCCCTCACCCCTCACTCTCCAACCCCTCGCTCCTCGTTCTCCAACCCCTCGCTCCTCGCTCTCCAACCCCTAGCTCCTCGCTCTCCAACCCCTCGCCCCTCGCTCTCCAACCCCTCGCTCCTCACTCTCCAGCCCCTAGCTCCTCGCTCTCCAACCCCTAGCTCTCCAACCCCTCGCTCCTTGCTCTCCAACCCCTAGCTCCTCACTCTCCAACCCCTCGCTCCTCGCTCTCCAACCCCTCGCTCCTCGCTCTCCAACTCTTCGCTCTCCAGCTCCTTGCTCCTCACTCTCCAACTCCTCGCTCCTCACTCTCCAACCACTCGCCCCTCACTCTCCAACCCCTCGCTCCTCACTCTCCAACCCCTCGCTCCTCTCTCCAACCCCTCGCTCCTCTCTCCAACTGCTCGCCCCTCACTCTCCAACCCCTCGCTCCTCACTCTCCAACCCCTCACTCCTCACTCTCCAACCCCTTGCTCCTCACTCTCCAACCCCTCGCTCCTCGCTCCTCACTCTCCAACTCCTCGCTCCTCTCTCCAACCCCTCGCTCCTCTCTCCAACTGCTCGCCCCTCACTCTCCAACCCCTCGCTCCTCACTCTCCAAACCCTCGCCCCTCACTCTCCAACTCCTCGCGCCTCACTCTCCAACCCCTCGCCCCTCACTCTCCAACCCCTCGCTCCTCACTTAACGGCCAATTGGGACACGCATATTTGATGCACATGAGGCACCGTCAAAAATTACGTAACTATTTTTTTCGGGAGGCATGTATGGGCTTGCTTAAACCTCATTAATGATTTAACACTCGACACAAAGAAAGCCAATGGAAGTCTGACACAACAAAACCGGACAGTGTATAATCAGCAGAGACCCATGCAGGCCGTGTGTGTGTGTGTGTGTGTGTGTGTGTGTGTGTGTGTGTGTGTGTGTGTGTGTGTGTGTGTGTGTGTCAACTCCTTGCTCCTCTCCCGTCTCAATCATTTTGGAAATGGAAGTTTCCACGCAACGCATGAATTGTCACGATCCTCAAGAGGAAGTGTCTCGTAATCATCAAATGACAAATGGAAAGTAAATTACATTGTGAAAATTAAAGATTTCAAATAAACCTATTCAAAGTGTATGCGCACATA
>NW_027617090.1:0-149704 GCF_964187855.1 Myxine glutinosa | reverse complement strand
AATATATAAATGAATGATTTTTTACCCGTTTGGGAAAATAAGATAAAGTTTAATAACCATAAAAACATTCCAAATTCATTGAGATGTCTAATAGTTGGTTCAAGCGGATGTGGGAAAACCTGTTTACTTTTAAAGATGCTCCTTGGTCCTAATTTTTTAGATTATGATAATTTAATAATTTTTACAAAGTCAAGTTTTCAACCCGAGTATCAACTACTCTCACAGGGTTTTAATGCAGGTCTTAAAAAGGAAGACATTATCGGTTTATTTAAACTTCAAAACAAACTGAATGATTATAATATTGAAGATATAATACAATTATTTTGTGATACACAGAAATCAAAATCGAAACCCATAACTTGTATTCTCAGTGATAATACGGATGATATACCTTCACCTCAAGATTTAGATAAATCAAAAAAGAACCTCGTCATCTTTGATGATTGTGTTAATGAGAGAAACCAAACAGTAATGGATAGCTACTATACAAGAGGGAGACATTCTTCTTGTAATTGTATATATCTTAGTCAATCATATTTTCAACTCCCTCGACGCTCAATAAGAAACAATGCCAATACTTTTATTTTATTTAAGTTAAATTCAATAGATGTAAATAATTTTTGGAGAGATAATTGCTCTACGTTATGTAGTAAAAAAGAATTTGAAAATTATATGAAACACACGATTGGAAAATATAAATATATTGTTGTGAAACAAGATGAGATACTAAATGATATTTTTCAATAAATAAATACAGAAAATGAATACCGAAGAAAGAGAAAGAAAGTTTAAGGAACATCAACAATTAGTTTCAAAAGTTGTTAAACAACAGGAAGAGATAAAGAAGAAACGGAGACAGAAACTAACTGGTGAAGAAGCCTTTGAAAGAAAACAAGAGAAATTCTTTAAACCACTTTTGAAAACTCAACACTCACCTACAGTTCCCACGGTAGAATTTACTCCGAAAAAACTTCAAATGCTCAAAGATTTTAGTCAGATAACAAAACAAGAACTTGGTGAATTAGAATATGATGACGAGGGATTATTTCGGAAACTTGAGCAGGTAAATCAACCCCCTAATTATGTTGTGGAAGCTCTTCAAAACAATGAATATTCGGCGGGTTCAAAAACCAGAGCAGGTCTCATTCCAACAGAAGAACCAGCAGTGTTTCATCTTGTGGAAGAAAAGGTATTGATATTTAATGATGAATTGATGTTCTTGAGTTCTACTCAACCAAATGTTAAATTAACTCCAAGATTAATGTTTCTTCTAACAAACCCCGGATTCAGCGGTTCAAAATATTTTGAGGAACCACTTGATATGGAAAGAGAGGAAGATAGGGTATATATTGAGTTGTTAAATGCACTTGATTATGGAGTTTCTGTTGCTGGTAAAAGTAAGAAGAATGAGAAGGAGAAACATATTATTGATGCTTTAAGTAAACTTGGTTCAGGTGTTAGTTTTCTTCCAAATGACCCATCACAATTAGTTAATAGGCTATTATTGTTGTTAGGTAGTAAGAAGGCTGGAAACAACAATTGTTTTAATGAATCCTCAGCCATTTTAGATCAGTTGATGAATATGAAAATAATTAATAAATGTCAATACAAAGATATTTTATTAGATATTAAATAAGATGAGAAGCACAATTCTTAGTTTTAATTTCACAACGAGCGATTACACAGCTTCATTCCCTTACCCACTACAACTTGACCCCCTTACCTCATATGAGGCATCTTTATTGTCGATGGAAACTTATAATACCTTGTTTAATATCACAGAGAAAAACAGCAAGTTTAGTTATAATCCAGGAAGTGGATATAAAACTATAACTGTTTCACCTGGAGCTTACGAGATTTCTCAAATATCTTCAGAAGTCTCTCGCCTTATGAAAGAAAAAGGTGATGAACCAAAAAATATTGTAATAGATATTCAAAAACACACTTCAAAATCAACTATTAAACTTAAAAATAATTATAAAGTTGATTTCACGATTGAAAATTCGTTTAGAGAGCTATTGGGTTTCTCTTCAAAAAAGATTGAAAATAACGGGACGTTTTACAGTGATAATGTTATCCAAATATCCTCCGGTATAAATTCAGTATTAATTCATTGTGATTTGATTGATGGTGCTTATAACGATGGAATAAGAACAAATACAATATTTTCATTCAGTGCATACTCAACCCCGATTGGTTATAAATTTAATATGGAACCAAAAAATCTTGTCTATTTACCTGTGTCAGGAAAAACCATATACAGAGTAAATTTTAGGATAACCGACCAAGATAATCGTATGATATCCTTTAATGATGAAATTATATCCATCAGAATTCACCTACGTGAAGTTTTTCAATAAATAAATAATGGTTATTGTGAGAAAACACGAGTTGGGAAAATATAAAATAATTACAGGGGAGGGCATGTTCCTTTCACCAGACTATACAAGGTATGTGGGTAGAGGATACTATAAACCTAAGAGACAACGAGGTGTAGGTCATCAATTTCGAAATAAAGGAGATGGGATAATTGATACTCTAATGGGTATTGGTTCAACCATCCTTAAACATAAAGACCTAATTGGTTCAACTGCTTCTGCCGTGGGCTCCGTTGCGGGTGCTATAAAGAGTATAAAAGATGCTCAAAAGGAGTCTCATAAATTACAAGCAATCAAAGAAATAAAAAAAGGTAAAACTCAACTATCTTCACAAGAACGACAAAAAATCATTAAAATACTTGGGTCAGGGTTTCAACAATTTTAATGCTATATAAATACAAGTATGGAAGCGATTGATAGTATCTATGATTTGGATGATACGATTATCATTTCAAACTCCACTAAAAAGGAAGACTATTTTAAGGTAAATGCTATAACAGGAACAGACTGGAATTCAAACGGAACAAAAAGTTTTGAAATAAATAATCAACAAACTTACTTGAATATAGCTGATAGTTTCTTGCTGTGTAAATTTAAATTCACTAAGGCTGCGAATAATACTAATGCTACACTCGTAAATGATTTCTTCTGGAAAATGTTTGACAGTGTCCGCCTGTATATTGGAACACAAGAGGTTGAAGCGGTTGATTATGTCTCTGCTACATCTGAAATGATGAAATTTACACTATATTCGTTTAGTGATAGAATGGGTAAGGGAGCTGTTGAAGGTTTTATTCCTGATATGTCAACGGGTACAAACGCAGACCCTGGTTATAGTCAAAGGAAGTCAATGTATAATGATGAAACAAAAGCAGTGAATAGTTTTACCGTAGCAGTACCTCTTAAAGGTATATTTGGATTTTGCGATTATGATAAAGTTTTGTATGGTCTTAAAATTAGATTTCAACTACAAAGGAATGATAATGTAAATAGGTTGCTTTTTGGGGATGAAAATGCTTTTGGAGACAACAATAAATTTGTTATTAATGATTTGTGTTGGTATATCAGTGAATATACTCCTAATCTTAAAACGGAAGAGATGTTAAATAGAAGACTTAACTCAAAGAAACCGCTAAATGTATCATACCTTAAAAGAAGATGTCAACACGTTAAACTGGAACACACTACCTACACTTGGAATTTGGGTGTTCTTCAAGGAAAGCCACGATACCTCTGGCTCATTTTAAAAAAACCAGATGGAGAGGACGGTACTAATAAGAATAATGCGCTGAGTGATAATGCTAAGGTGAAACAACTTCGGGTTTCTCTTGATGGCACATTTTATCCGCGAGATAGATTGGAAATTGATTGGGAAAAAAATGATTATGCGGAAGCCTACAAGTCCTACCAAAAGGTGTGTGAAAGTAATGGTAATAATGATCCTATTTTGGATATGGTTGCGTTTCAAAAACTTTATACAATCTACGCAATTGACCTGAGTTCTCAAAAGGAAACTATAAAGTCTAATCGAGTGGATACTTCTCTATACATTGAAAGAGGGGAGAGTGAAGAGGTTAATGCATATTGTTTGCTTTTGGAGGAAACAGAATTACAGATTAATACAGATAATGGTGTTATGATTAATATCACATAGGTTTTTTCTCATAAATAAATGGTTGGGGTATATGTTAATCAAATCAATCTTAATAAATTAACATCTTGTATTCAAAATCAAAAGCCTTGTATTATTAATGTTAATACAATTCAAAGAAAAGGAGCTGTAAGAATTGATGTTTTACTCACACACACACAAGTAAAAACACTAAATGATGTTGGATCACTTAAAATTAAAATGACGAAACCTATGTTAAAGAAATATTCAATAGATGAGTCAAGAGGAGGATTTCTCCCGTTTCTAATTCCTTTATTTGCTGGTTTAAGTGCGGCGGGAGCATTGACTGGTGGTATTTCAGCAGCGGTAAAAACTGCTAACGAAAGGAAGGCACAACTAAAAGCTCAAAAAGAATTGGAAAGACATAACAAGGAGTTGGAGAAACAAATTAGTGGAAGTGGTGTAATTGTAGATTTTGCTCAAAAACTTGAAAGTCTACCTGATAAAGCTAGATTGTTGGTTGGAGATATGCTTTCCTCTATCGCTCAAGCGGGTGTTAAACTAACTAAACGGGGTAATGGATTGTATCTTTCTCATAAATAAATGGATAAATGGTTTAAACAATTTGGAAAGAATACAACGTCAAATATAGAACTAGCTAAGTATTGTAAAACACTAAAAATTGATAATGTGGTTATTTGTATGAGAGATGAATTAACACATATAAATAAGAATACAAAGAATATTATTATGAATTTAGACACACAGAATGGTTCTCATTGGGTTTGTATTCATAATAGTCAGGATAAATATTATTTTGATAGTTATGGTATGCCACCACCTGTTGAAGTAATACAATTCTTACAGAATGGTGTTTATCAAACATTCCAAGTTCAAGAAATTAATTCTAAATGTTGTGGCCAATTATGTTTATATGTATTATTTCAACTCAACAATAATGAAAATTTTTATGATATCATTTTTTATCTAATATAAATGACCTATGTTGGAAAAGATGGTTCTATCTTTGGAAAATCCTCTCAGGATATTGATTTATCAAATTATTATACAAAGGCACAGGCTGAACGACAAAAATATAGTGTAAGTAAAAATATTAATATGAAGAATACTTATAAATTAATCAATTATCCAAACCCTACAGATGCGAATGACTTGATTAGATTCAGTGATTTATCACAATATATATCTTTAAAGAAAACAGCACGTTTTGTGAAACAAGTAAAATTTACAACCACAACACCTGGTTATACTGACCATACACCTTTCCTCATTGAATTTAACTACCTGCTTACAATTAAATTTTATAAAGAAGGACATTTAGTTAATATGCGAATTAATAAATGGGGGTATGATATGCCTGATTTAGGGTATAATTGGTCTTTTTCAATAAACATAGAAGACCTACATGATTTAAATCAGTCTCGTAAAGAAGAATATTATCCACTTGGTGAAGATAAGGATTTATGTGGAAGTACAATTAGTAAACAACAAATACGTGATTTTAAGAAAATAAAAATATATGATAGTATAGCGATGGTTCGCATGACAAAGAAGGAAGGTAATGAGATAAGGATAGAAAGCCGAGGAATACAAACCGATTTGGTAGTGGGAAGATGGGGTGGTATTACCTGTCATAATATTAATCTCACATATATTTCTGATACATAAATGGCAGGAAGAAGACTACAAGAGAATTATAATTTTTGTATTCAAGGATACCTACAAGAAAAGGGTGCTCGGTATTACATACCTTATGATTTGGAGCATATACATGGGAATTTTGTCATAAAAAACTGGCCTTATACTGATATTGTTAAACCCACAAATAGAGACTTGTTTAAAATATTAAATAAAAATGAACTTCTCAAAGTTATGAAATATAAAACTCTTTTAGAAATCGTCAACAAATCTTATTGGTATCCTATTATGAGAAAAATAATTATAGATACAAGAATATCTCAAAATCCAGATGAGTATATGTATAATATTCTTTGGGGTTCAAACTCAAGGGTAGCAAGGGATGAGGAAGGAGTTGAAGAAGAGAAGGAGGAAAGAGAGAAAAAGGAGAAGGAGGAAAGGGAGAGGGAGGAGAAGGAGGAGAGGGAGAAAAAGGAGGAGAAGGAGGAGAGGGAGAAAAAGGAGAAGGAGGAAAGGGAGAAAAGGGAGAAGGAGGAAAGGGAGAAAAGGGAGAAAAAGGAGAAGGAGGAGAGGGAGAAAATGGAGGAGGAGGAGAGGGAGCAAAGAGAGAGGGAGGAAAAATATAAAAAGATGGAAATCACTGAGATTCATAAAAGATTGAGTGTATTAAAGCAAATAAATCAATCTCAACGCACCGAAGAGGAAATTAAAGAATTAACAACTCTTATGAAGATAATGGTTTCAAAAATAAGAACGTCAATGTCTTCAATTTCAGAGATTTAAACGAGAAAGTGGTGAAGAAGAAGAAGAAGAAGAAGGAAAAGATTATGTGATTGATGATGTTGGTGTCATTGACTTTAGTTAGTTTTTATTTGTAAATAAATGGAGGAGAGAGTGAAGGCATTCCTTAGGATTCTTTATGTTTTAAAAATAAAGATTGAAATGTATATGTTGAAAACCAAAAAGGTTTTGATACTCTGTCGGAATTTTTCTGATAAATAAATATGAGTTATTGTCTCAAATGTAAAAAGAAAACTAAATCTAAAAATATCTCTTATGTTAAAGCTAAAAATAATAGAGTTTATCAAAAAGGAATATGTCAAGTATGTGGCTCTAAAAAGTGCCAATTCATCTCTCCTAAAAGAGGAGGAGACATACAAAAGTTTCTGTCAGGAAGTAAATTTACAACAACTGGAATTCCAGGGGAATTACACCTTCCAGGGTATTCTTTCTGTGGTCCAGGAACAAACTTGGATAAAAGATTAGATGAGGCTGACAATCCTAAACCTTGGTCTAAACCTACAAATAGGGTTGACGAAGTGTGTATGAAGCATGATATTGCTTATGGGAAAACCACTACGTTGACTGAAAAACATAAAGCCGACAGCGAAATGTTGTATAATTTGTCTTTGATACAAAATCCAACGTTGAGAGAGAAAGTTGATAGGTTTATTGTGAGAAATTTGATAAATGCTAAATTGAAACTTGGTCTTGGTTATTCCTCAAAAAACTATTAGGCTCTAATGATGCCATCAAGACTGAGGAGCTTTTGGCTGAAGAATTACACAAACCTATAATCACAAAGTTTAAAAGAAGGAAGGTTTATTCTAAATACACTGACCACATATGGTCCGCTGATTTAATTGAATTGAATAATGACAGGGGATACAGGTATGCTTTAACCGTTATTGATTTGAGGAGTAGATTTGCCTGGGTTGTCCCTTTAAAAAATAAAAGGGGTGATACTTTAATGTTAGCCTTTAAGCTAATATTTGATCGGGATAAAAGGAAACCAAAGAAGTTATGGACTGATGAGGGAACAGAGTTCTATAACAAAATATTCATGAAATTTCTTAAGGGGAAGGGTATTAAATTATACAGCACCTTTAATGAAGGAAAGGCAGTTGTTATTGAGCGTTTTAATCGTACTTTAAAAGAGAAATTATATAAAAAATTCACACAACTCGGTTCTCAAAAATGGGTGTATTTAATTCAGGATATTGTAGATAATTACAATAATACAGTTCATTCATCAACACAATCAAAACCATCAGAAACATTTACAAAATTAGAATATGAAAAGGAGATTAATTTGAGAAAGCCCAAGTTTAAAGTTGGTGATATTGTAAGAATATACAAATGGAAAAGTCATTTTGAGAAAGGTTATACACAAAAATGGACTCGTGAATTATTTAAAATCATTGATGTAATGGATACAGTCCCTTGGACCTACAAATTATATGATTTAAATGGAGAAGAAATCTTGGGTTCATTTTACTCACAAGAATTACAAAAAACACAAGTAAGCAGATAATACCCTTGAAAATAATAAATAAATAAATAAAATGTAATGGGGATACGTTTTTAAATCTGTGAACCCCAAACACAGAATCCCACAACTTTTTAGTTGGGGCTTAACTTTTGTGTGTGTATAATGGGGATACGTTTTTAAATCTGTGAACCCCAAACACAGAATCCCACAACTTTTTAGTTGGGGCTTAACTTTTGTGTGTGTATAATGGGGATACGTTTTTAAATCTGTGAACCCCAAACACAGAATCCCACAACTTTTTAGTTGGGGCTTAACTTTTGTGTGTGTATAATGGGGATACGTTTTTAAATCTGTGAACCCCAAACACAGAATCCCACAACTTTTTAGTTGGGGCTTAACTTTTGTGTGTGTGTGTATGTGCGAGTGAGTCATAATAATATACAAACCCTAACCCAACCCCATCCCTAACCCAAACCCATCCCTAACCCAACCCATCCCTAACCCAACCCCATCCCTAACCCAACCCCATCCCCAACCCAACCCCATCCCTAACCCAACCCCATCCCTAACCCAACCCCATCCCTAACCCAACCCCATCCCCAACCCAACCCCATCCCTAACCCAACCCCATCCCTAACCCTCACATTCAAAATCCCAACCCTAACCCAATCCCATCCCTAACCCAACCCCAACCCTAACCCTCACATTCAAAATCCCAACCCTAACCCAACCCATCCCTAACCCAACCCCATCCCTAACCCAACCCCATCCCTAACCCAACCCCAACCCTAACCCTCACATTCAAAATCCCAACCCTAACCCAACCCCATCCCTAACCCTCACATTCAAAATCCCACCCAAACCCTAACATAATCTTTCTTTTCTTCTTTTTTAAATACGTATTTCTTTTTTTTTTCCTCTTCCTCCAATTCTGTCTTTCAAGGCTTTTAAGTTTGAAGAAGTAGAAATGGGAAGAAAGAATTTTCCAGCATTTTCTTCCTCGAACTTTCTTGATATTGCTTAAATCAAGCGTCATTAAATAAAGAACATTGTTCATTGCTTTAGAATCCAAAGAGTCTCCAAGAGGAACCCCACAGGTAGAGTCTCCAAAATAAAACCAACTTTCCAAGTTCCCAAGGTATAACCACATTCCTGTTGAGCCTCCAAGATAGGTATCACATTCCGAGTCATCAAAACAAAACCCCCATTCCGAGTCTCCAAAACGAAACCAGTTTTCAAAGTCTCCAAGGTAAAACTCTTTTCCTAATTTTATGAAATTTAGTGAGTCTCCAAGGTAGGCTCCACAGTTAGAACCATCTAGGCAGACCTCATAATTTGTTTTTCCCAAATTTAGTGAGTCTCCAAGGTAGGCTCCACAGTTAGAACCATCTAGGCAGACCTCATAATTTGTTTTTCCCAAATTTAGTGAGTCTCCAAGGTAGGCTCCACAGTTAGAACCATCTAGGCAGACCTCATAATTAGTTTTTCCCAAATTTAGTGAGTCTCCAAGGTAGGCTCCACAGTTAGAACCATCTAGGCAGACCTCATAATTAGTTTTTCCCAAATTTAGTGAGTCTCCAAGGTAGGCTCCACAGTTAGAACCATCTAGGCAAACCTCATAATTTGTTTTTCCCAAATTTAGTGAGTCTCCAAGGTAGGCTCCACAGTTAGAACCATCTAGGCAAACCTCATAATTTGTTTTTCCCAAATTTAGTGAGTCTCCAAGGTAGGCTCCACAGTTAGAACCATCTAGGCAGACCTCATAATTAGTTTTTCCCAAATTTAGTGAGTCTCCAAGGTAGGCTCCACAGTTAGAACCATCTAGGCAAACCTCATAATTTGTTTTTCCCAAATTTAGTGAGTCTCCAAGGTATAACTCTTTGGCTGGGTCATCAAGGTAGAACTCGTTCAGTGGGTTTTGTTTTGATAACTCACAATAAGTATCATCATGGTAGAACTCTTTTTCAGGATTTTGTGGATCTCCAAGGTATAACTCTTTGGCTGGGTCATCAAGGTAGAACTCGTTCTGTGGGTCTTGGTTGTTCAAAAGATCTTCAAACAAAAAAATAACTTTATCCCAAGTTGTGTTAAAAGTAGAATTTTCATTTCGTAGCTCAGATACAATTTCCTCCATCGACAAGAGGTTCGAGTCCAGTTCATCAATCTGAAGGTTGAGCGCTACACAGGTAGTAGGACTCCAAAGAATAGCAAAGTTATCCCATTCCATTTCGGCATAGGAGTCCATTCTCAAGTGAAGCAGAAAGCGTGTTTGAAAAAGCCTGTGTGGTCGGTGCCTTTTATAAGAAGGGCTGGGTGTGTGTCATTTCCTGTGGAAATTCCCTGGGCGTGTCTTAACTGGAAATGATGTGATGGAAATTCCCTGAAAATGATGTTATGTATTACCTGGAAATGATACAATGCTGAAGAGTTTATAAAGTGGGTGGGACTTAGCAAAAGTGGGCGGAGCTTAGCAAAAGTGGGCGGGGTATAGCAAAAAGTGGGCGTGGCTTAACAAAAAGTGGGCGGGGCTTAGTAAAAGGTGGGCGTGGCTTACCAAAAAGTGGGCGGGGTTTTTCCAAAAAGTGGACGGAGCTTAACAAAAGGTGGGCAGAGCCTACCAAAAAGTGTGTGGCACTGGAGGCGCTCAAATAAGAACATTGAGGGAGGTTTACCATTTTATCTTAGCTCAGTTAAAATATCTTAATAAAGAACCAAACTCAAACATATTTTTTGTTAATATATTAGATGGTGAAGAGAGTGGCAAGAGAATTAAATTATTTCCCACGCATAAACAAATATTTGTAGGGTCGTTGTTTGAGTGGGTTATATTCACCAGATGATATTAAGAGTAAAAGGTTAAAAGGTCCATGAGGTCAGAAGGATCACAGGTGTTTAAGTGGTCTAATGAATAAGGATAACATGTCAAAAGGTTAGAAGGTTCGTAAAGAACAGGGTGAGAGAAATAGAGGTCTTTAGGGGCAATGAGGGAGGGAAAGAATTAATATGGAAGTGAATGGGTCAATGTTTGAGTGGGTCAAAGATTAATCTGCCAGATGATATGTAGAAGAAGGATGATAGGTCTATAAGAGAAAACAAATATTTGTAGTGTTTGAGTGGTCTAATGAACAACATTAAGGATAGGTACTACAGACAAAAGGTTCATAAAGATGAGGGTGGGAGAAATAGAGGTGTTTATGATTTTTGAAAAAGACAAGGGGGTAAATGACATTAGATAGGGATTTCCCATGTTAAACGGAGGTGTCCCAGAAGCAACATTATTACACTACTACTATCACAAGTGCAAAAAGTGTTTTTTCCACACGAATACAAGTGCAAAAGTGGTTTCCCGCACCAACACAAGTGCGAAAAGTGGTTTTTCAACACTAACACAACTGCGAAAAGTGGTTTTTCAACACTAACACAAGTGCAAAAAGTGGTTTTTCCACACTAATACAAGTGCAAAAGTGGTTTCCTGCACCAACACAAGTGCGAAAAGTGGTTTTTCAACACTAACACAAGTGCGAAAAGTGGTTTTTCAACACTAACATAAGTGCGAAAAGTGTTTTTTCCACACTAATACAAGTGCAAAAGTGGTTTCCTGCACCAACACAAGTGCGAAAAGTGGTTTTTCAACACGAACACAAGTGCGAAAAGTGGTTTTTCAACACTAACACAAGTGCGAAAAGTGGTTTTTCAACACTAACACAAGTGCGAAAAGTGGTTTTTCCACACTAATACAAGTGCAAAAGTGGTTTCCTGCACCAACACAGGTGCGAAAAGTGGTTTTTCAACACTAACACAAGTGCGAAAAGTGGTTTTTCAACACTATCACAAGTGCAAAAAGTGTTTTTTCCACACTAATACAAGTGCAAAAGTGGTTTCCTGCGCCAACACAAGTGCGAAAAGTGGTTTTTCAACACTAACACAAGTGCGAAAAGTGGTTTTTCAACACTAACACAAGTGCAAAAAGTGGTTTTTCCACACTAATACAAGTGCAAAAGTGGTTTGCTGCACCAACACAAGTGCGAAAAGTGGTTTTTCAACACTAACACAACTGCGAAAAGTGGTTTTTCAACACTAACACAAGTGCAAAAAGTGGTTTTTCCACACTAATACAAGTGCAAAAGTGGTTTCCTGCACCAACACAAGTGCGAAAAGTGGTTTTTCAACACTAACACAAGTGCGAAAAGTGGTTTTTCAACACTAACATAAGTGCGAAAAGTGTTTTTTCCACACTAATACAAGTGCAAAAGTGGTTTCCTGCACCAACACAAGTGCGAAAAGTGGTTTTTCAACACGAACACAAGTGCGAAAAGTGGTTTTTCAACACTAACACAAGTGCGAAAAGTGGTTTTTCAACACTAACACAAGTGCGAAAAGTGGTTTTTCCACACTAATACAAGTGCAAAAGTGGTTTGCTGCACCAACACAAGTGCGAAAAGTGGTTTTTCAACACTAACACAAGTGCGAAAAGTGGTTTTTCAACACTATCACAAGTGCAAAAAGTGTTTTTTCCACACTAATACAAGTGCAAAAGTGGTTGCCTGCACCAACACAAGTGCGAAAAGTGGTTTTTCAACACTAACACAAGTGCGAAAAGTGGTTTTTCAACACTAACACAAGTGCGAATAGTGGTTTTTCCACACTAATACAAGGGCAAAAGTGGTTTCCTGCACCAACACAAGTGCGAAAAGTGGTTTTTCAACATTAACACAAGTGCGAAAAGTGGTTTTTCAACACTAACACAAGTGCGAAAAGTGGTTTTTCAACACTAACACAAGTGCGAAAAGTTGTTTTTCCACACTAATACAAGTGCAAAAGTGGTTTCCTGCACCAACACAAGTGCGAAAAGTGGTTTTTCAACACTATCACAAGTGCAAAAAGTGTTTTTCCACACTAATACAAGTGCAAAAGTGGTTTCCTGCACCAACACAAGTGCGAAAAGTGGTTTTTCAACACTAACACAAGTGCGAAAAGTGGTTTTTCAACACTAACACCAGTGCGAAAAGTGGTTTTTCCACACTAATACAAGTGCAAAAGTGGTTTGCTGCACCAACACAAGTGCGAAAAGTGGTTTTTCAACACTAACACAAGTGCGAAAAGTGGTTTTTCAACACTAACACAAGTGTGAATAGTGGTTTTTCCACACTAATACAAGTGCAAAAGTGGTTTCCTGCACCAACACAAGTGCGAAAAGTGGTTTTTCAACACTAACACAAGTGTGAAAAGTGGTTTTTCAACACTAACACAAGTGCGAAAAGTGGTTTTTCCACACTAATATAAGTGCAAAAGTGGTTTCCTGCACCAACACAAGTGCGAAAAGTGGTTTTTCAACACTAACACAAGTGCGAAAAGTGGTTTTTCAACACTATCACAAGTGCAAAAAGTGTTTTTTCCACACTAATACAAGTGCAAAAGTGGTTTCCTGCACCAACAAAAGTGCGAAAAGTGGTTTTTCAACACTAACACAAGTGCGAAAAGTGGTTTTTCAACACTATCACAAGTGCGAAAAGTGTTTTTTCCACACTAATACAAGTGCAAAAGTGGTTTCCTGCACCAACACAAGTGCGAAAAGTGGTTTTTCAACACTAACACAAGTGCGAAAAGTGGTTTTTCAACACTAACACAAGTGCAAAAAGTGTTTTTTCCAACCTAATACAAGTGCAAAAGTAGTTTCCTGCACCAACACATGCAAAAAGTGGTTTTTCAACACTAACACAAGTGCGAAAAGTGGTTTTTCAACACTAACACAAGTGCGAAAAGTGGTTTTTCCACACTAATACAAGTGCAAAAGTGGTTTCCTGCACCAACACAAGTGCGAAAAGTGGTTTTTCAACACTAACACAAGTGCGAAAAGTGGTTTTTCAACACTAACACAAGTGCAAAAAGTGTTTTTTCCACACTAATACAAGTGCAAAAGTGGTTTCCTGCACCAACACAAGTGCGAAAAGTGGTTTTTCAACACTAACACAAGTGCGAAAAGTGGTCTTTCAACACTAACACAAGTGTGAAAAGTGGTTTTTCCACACTAATACAAGTGCAAAAGTGGTTTCCTGCACCAACACAAGTGCGAGAAGTGGTTTTTCAACACTAACACAAGTGCAAAAAGTGGTTTTTCAACACTAACACAAGTGCGAAAAGTGGTTTTTCAACACTAACACAAGTGCGAAAAGTGGTTTTTCCACACTAATACAAGTGCAAAAGTGGTTTCCTGCACCAACACAAGTGCGAAAAGTGGTTTTTCAAAACTAACACAAGTGCGAAAAGCGGTTTTTCAACACTATCACAAGTGCAAAAAGTGTTTTTTTCACACTAATACAAGTGCAAAAGTGGTTTCCTGCACCAACACAAGTGCGAAAAGTGGTTTTTCAACACTAACACAAGTGCGAAAAGTGGTTTTTCAACACTAACACAAGTGCGAAAAGTGGTTTTTCCACACTAATACAAGTACAAAAGTGGTTTCCTGCACCAACACAAGTGCGAAAAGTGGTTTTTCAACACTATCACAAGTGCAAAAAGTGTTTTTTCCACACGAATACAAGTGCAAAAGTGGTTTCCCGCACCAACACAAGTGCGAAAAGTGGTTTTTCAACACTAACACAACTGCGAAAAGTGGTTTTTCAACACTAACACAAGTGCAAAAAGTGGTTTTTCCACACTAATACAAGTGCAAAAGTGGTTTCCTGCACCAACACAAGTGCGAAAAGTGGTTTTTCAACACTAACACAAGTGCGAAAAGTGGTTTTTCAACACTAACATAAGTGCGAAAAGTGTTTTTTCCACACTAATACAAGTGCAAAAGTGGTTTCCTGCACCAACACAAGTGCGAAAAGTGGTTTTTCAACACGAACACAAGTGCGAAAAGTGGTTTTTCAACACTAACACAAGTGCAAAGTGGTTTTTCAACACTAACACAAGTGCGAAAAGTGGTTTTTCCACACTAATACAAGTGCAAAAGTGGTTTCCTGCACCAACACAGGTGCGAAAAGTGGTTTTTCAACACTAACACAAGTGCGAAAAGTGGTTTTTCAACACTATCACAAGTGCAAAAAGTGTTTTTTCCACACTAATACAAGTGCAAAAGTGGTTTCCTGCACCAACACAAGTGCGAAAAGTGGTTTTTCAACACTAACACAAGTGCGAAAAGTGGTTTTTCAACACTAACACAAGTGCAAAAAGTGGTTTTTCCACACTAATACAAGTGCAAAAGTGGTTTGCTGCACCAACACAAGTGCGAAAAGTGGTTTTTCAACACTAACACAACTGCGAAAAGTGGTTTTTCAACACTAACACAAGTGCAAAAAGTGGTTTTTCCACACTAATACAAGTGCAAAAGTGGTTTCCTGCACCAACACAAGTGCGAAAAGTGGTTTTTCAACACTAACACAAGTGCGAAAAGTGGTTTTTCAACACTAACATAAGTGCGAAAAGTGTTTTTTCCACACTAATACAAGTGCAAAAGTGGTTTCCTGCACCAACACAAGTGCGAAAAGTGGTTTTTCAACACGAACACAAGTGCGAAAAGTGGTTTTTCAACACTAACACAAGTGCGAAAAGTGGTTTTTCAACACTAACACAAGTGCGAAAAGTGGTTTTTCCACACTAATACAAGGGCAAAAGTGGTTTCCTGCACCAACACAAGTGCGAAAAGTGGTTTTTCAACATTAACACAAGTGCGAAAAGTGGTTTTTCAACACTAACACAAGTGCGAAAAGTGGTTTTTCAACACTAACACAAGTGCGAAAAGTTGTTTTTCCACACTAATACAAGTGCAAAAGTGGTTTCCTGCACCAACACAAGTGCGAAAAGTGGTTTTTCAACACTATCACAAGTGCAAAAAGTGTTTTTCCACACTAATACAAGTGCAAAAGTGGTTTCCTGCACCAACACAAGTGCGAAAAGTGGTTTTTCAACACTAACACAAGTGCGAAAAGTGGTTTTTCAACACTAACACCAGTGCGAAAAGTGGTTTTTCCACACTAATACAAGTGCAAAAGTGGTTTGCTGCACCAACACAAGTGCGAAAAGTGGTTTTTCAACACTAACACAAGTGCGAAAAGTGGTTTTTCAACACTAACACAAGTGCGAATAGTGGTTTTTCCACACTAATACAAGTGCAAAAGTGGTTTCCTGCACCAACACAAGTGCGAAAAGTGGTTTTTCAACACTAACACAAGTGTGAAAAGTGGTTTTTCAACACTAACACAAGTGCGAAAAGTGGTTTTTCCACACTAATATAAGTGCAAAAGTGGTTTCCTGCACCAACACAAGTGCGAAAAGTGGTTTTTCAACACTAACACAAGTGCGAAAAGTGGTTTTTCAACACTATCACAAGTGCAAAAAGTGTTTTTTCCACACTAATACAAGTGCAAAAGTGGTTTCCTGCACCAACAAAAGTGCGAAAAGTGGTTTTTCAACACTAACACAAGTGCGAAAAGTGGTTTTTCAACACTATCACAAGTGCGAAAAGTGTTTTTTCCACACTAATACAAGTGCAAAAGTGGTTTCCTGCACCAACACAAGTGCGAAAAGTGGTTTTTCAACACTAACACAAGTGCGAAAAGTGGTTTTTCAACACTAACACAAGTGCAAAAAGTGTTTTTTCCAACCTAATACAAGTGCAAAAGTAGTTTCCTGCACCAACACATGCAAAAAGTGGTTTTTCAACACTAACACAAGTGCGAAAAGTGGTTTTTCAACACTAACACAAGTGCGAAAAGTGGTTTTTCCACACTAATACAAGTGCAAAAGTGGTTTCCTGCACCAACACAAGTGCGAAAAGTGGTTTTTCAACACTAACACAAGTGCGAAAAGTGGTTTTTCAACACTAACACAAGTGCAAAAAGTGTTTTTTCCACACTAATACAAGTGCAAAAGTGGTTTCCTGCACCAACACAAGTGCGAAAAGTGGTTTTTCAACACTAACACAAGTGCGAAAAGTGGTCTTTCAACACTAACACAAGTGTGAAAAGTGGTTTTTCCACACTAATACAAGTGCAAAAGTGGTTTCCTGCACCAACACAAGTGCGAGAAGTGGTTTTTCAACACTAACACAAGTGCAAAAAGTGGTTTTTCAACACTAACACAAGTGCGAAAAGTGGTTTTTCAACACTAACACAAGTGCGAAAAGTGGTTTTTCCACACTAATACAAGTGCAAAAGTGGTTTCCTGCACCAACACAAGTGCAAAAAGTGGTTTTTCAAAACTAACACAAGTGCGAAAAGCGGTTTTTCAACACTATCACAAGTGCAAAAAGTGTTTTTTTCACACTAATACAAGTGCAAAAGTGGTTTCCTGCACCAACACAAGTGCGAAAAGTGGTTTTTCAACACTAACACAAGTGCGAAAAGTGGTTTTTCAACACTAACACAAGTGCGAAAAGTGGTTTTTCCACACTAATACAAGTACAAAAGTGGTTTCCTGCACCAACACAAGTGCGAAAAGTGGTTTTTCAACACTATCACAAGTGCAAAAAGTGTTTTTTCCACACGAATACAAGTGCAAAAGTGGTTTCCCGCACCAACACAAGTGCGAAAAGTGGTTTTTCAACACTAACACAACTGCGAAAAGTGGTTTTTCAACACTAACACAAGTGCAAAAAGTGGTTTTTCCACACTAATACAAGTGCAAAAGTGGTTTCCTGCACCAACACAAGTGCGAAAAGTGGTTTTTCAACACTAACACAAGTGCGAAAAGTGGTTTTTCAACACTAACATAAGTGCGAAAAGTGTTTTTTCCACACTAATACAAGTGCAAAAGTGGTTTCCTGCACCAACACAAGTGCGAAAAGTGGTTTTTCAACACGAACACAAGTGCGAAAAGTGGTTTTTCAACACTAACACAAGTGCAAAGTGGTTTTTCAACACTAACACAAGTGCGAAAAGTGGTTTTTCCACACTAATACAAGTGCAAAAGTGGTTTCCTGCACCAACACAGGTGCGAAAAGTGGTTTTTCAACACTAACACAAGTGCGAAAAGTGGTTTTTCAACACTATCACAAGTGCAAAAAGTGTTTTTTCCACACTAATACAAGTGCAAAAGTGGTTTCCTGCACCAACACAAGTGCGAAAAGTGGTTTTTCAACACTAACACAAGTGCGAAAAGTGGTTTTTCAACACTAACACAAGTGCAAAAAGTGGTTTTTCCACACTAATACAAGTGCAAAAGTGGTTTGCTGCACCAACACAAGTGCGAAAAGTGGTTTTTCAACACTAACACAACTGCGAAAAGTGGTTTTTCAACACTAACACAAGTGCAAAAAGTGGTTTTTCCACACTAATACAAGTGCAAAAGTGGTTTCCTGCACCAACACAAGTGCGAAAAGTGGTTTTTCAACACTAACACAAGTGCGAAAAGTGGTTTTTCAACACTAACATAAGTGCGAAAAGTGTTTTTTCCACACTAATACAAGTGCAAAAGTGGTTTCCTGCACCAACACAAGTGCGAAAAGTGGTTTTTCAACACGAACACAAGTGCGAAAAGTGGTTTTTCAACACTAACACAAGTGCGAAAAGTGGTTTTTCAACACTAACACAAGTGCGAAAAGTGGTTTTTCCACACTAATACAAGTGCAAAAGTGGTTTCCTGCACCAACACAGGTGCGAAAAGTGGTTTTTCAACACTAACACAAGTGCGAAAAGTGGTTTTTCAACACTATCACAAGTGCAAAAAGTGTTTTTTCCACACTAATACAAGTGCAAAAGTGGTTTCCTGCACCAACACAAGTGCGAAAAGTGGTTTTTCAACACTATCACAAGTGCGAAAAGTGGTTTTTCAACACTAACACAAGTGCAAAAAGTGGTTTTTCCACACTAATACAAGTGCAAAAGTGGTTTGCTGCACCAACACAAGTGCGAAAAGTGGTTTTTCAACACTAACACAACTGCAAAAAGTGGTTTTTCAACACTAACACAAGTGCAAAAAGTGGTTTTTCCACACTAATACAAGTGCAAAAGTGGTTTCCTGCACCAACACAAGTGCGAAAAGTGGTTTTTCAACACTAACACAAGTGCGAAAAGTGGTTTTTCAACACTAACATAAGTGCGAAAAGTGTTTTTTCCACACT
This sequence comes from Myxine glutinosa, assembly GCF_964187855.1. NCBI lineage: Eukaryota > Metazoa > Chordata > Myxini > Myxiniformes > Myxinidae > Myxine > Myxine glutinosa. The sequence continues at coordinate 130,718 of NW_027617090.1, read as the reverse complement.
AATACAAGTGCAAAAGTGGTTTCCTGCACCAACACAAGTGCGAAAAGTGGTTTTTCAACACGAACACAAGTGCGAAAAGTGGTTTTTCAACACTAACACAAGTGCGAAAAGTGGTTTTTCAACACTAACACAAGTGCGAAAAGTGGTTTTTTCCACACTAATACAAGTGCAAAAGTGGTTTCCTGCACCAACACAGGTGCGAAAAGTGGTTTTTCAACACTAACACAAGTGCGAAAAGTGGTTTTTCAACACTATCACAAGTGCAAAAAGTGTTTTTTCCACACTAATACAAGTGCAAAAGTGGTTTCCTGCACCAACACAAGTGCGAAAAGTGGTTTTTCAACACTAACACAAGTGCGAAAAGTGGTTTTTCAACACTAACACAAGTGCGAAAAGTGGTTTTTCCACACTAATACAAGTGCAAAAGTGGTTTGCTGCACCAACACAAGTGCGAAAAGTGGTTTTTCAACACTAACACAAGTGCGAAAAGTGGTTTTTCAACACTATCACAAGTGCAAAAAGTGTTTTTTCCACACTAATACAAGTGCAAAAGTGGTTGCCTGCACCAACACAAGTGCGAAAAGTGGTTTTTCAACACTAACACAAGTGCGAAAAGTGGTTTTTCAACACTAACACAAGTGCGAATAGTGGTTTTTCCACACTAATACAAGGGCAAAAGTGGTTTCCTGCACCAACACAAGTGCGAAAAGTGGTTTTTCAACATTAACACAAGTGCGAAAAGTGGTTTTTCAACACTAACACAAGTGCGAAAAGTGGTTTTTCAACACTAACACAAGTGCAAAAAGTTGTTTTTCCACACTAATACAAGTGCAAAAGTGGTTTCCTGCACCAACACAAGTGCGAAAAGTGGTTTTTCAACACTATCACAAGTGCAAAAAGTGTTTTTCCACACTAATACAAGTGCAAAAGTGGTTTCCTGCACCAACACAAGTGCGAAAAGTGGTTTTTCAACACTAACACAAGTGTGAAAAGTGGTTTTTCAACACTAACACCAGTGCGAAAAGTGGTTTTTCCACACTAATACAAGTGCAAAAGTGGTTTGCTGCACCAACACAAGTGCGAAAAGTGGTTTTTCAACACTAACACAAGTGCGAAAAGTGGTTTTTCAACACTAACACAAGTGCGAATAGTGGTTTTTCCACACTAATACAAGTGCAAAAGTGGTTTCCTGCACCAACACAAGTGCGAAAAGTGGTTTTTCAACACTAACACAAGTGTGAAAAGTGGTTTTTCAACACTAACACAAGTGCGAAAAGTGGTTTTTCCACACTAATATAAGTGCAAAAGTGGTTTCCTGCACCAACACAAGTGCGAAAAGTGGTTTTTCAACACTAACACAAGTGCGAAAAGTGGTTTTTCAACACTATCACAAGTGCAAAAAGTGTTTTTTCCACACTAATACAAGTGCAAAAGTGGTTTCCTGCACCAACAAAAGTGCGAAAAGTGGTTTTTCAACACTAACACAAGTGCGAAAAGTGGTTTTTCTACACTATCACAAGTGCGAAAAGTGTTTTTTCCACACTAATACAAGTGCAAAAGTGGTTTCCTGCACCAACACAAGTGCGAAAAGTGGTTTTTCAACACTAACACAAGTGCGAAAAGTGGTTTTTCAACACTAACACAAGTGCAAAAAGTGTTTTTTCCAACCTAATACAAGTGCAAAAGTAGTTTCCTGCACCAACACATGCAAAAAGTGGTTTTTCAACACTAACACAAGTGCGAAAAGTGGTTTTTCAACACAAACACAAGTGCGAAAAGTGGTTTTTCTACACTAACACAAGTGCGAAAAGTGGTTTTTCCACACTAATACAAGTGCAAAAGTGGTTTCCTGCACCAACACAAGTGCGAAAAGTGGTTTTTCAACACTAACACAAGTGCGAAAAGTGGTTTTTCAACACTATCACAAGTGCAAAAAGTGTTTTTTCCACACTAATACAAGTGCAAAAGTGGTTTCCTGCACCAACACAAGTGCGAAAAGTGGTTTTTCAACACTAACACAAGTGCGAAAAGTGGTTTTTCAACACTAACACAAGTGTGAAAAGTGGTTTTTCCACACTAATACAAGTGCAAAAGTGGTTTCCTGCACCAACACAAGTGCGAGAGGTGGTTTTTCAACACTAACACAAGTGCAAAAAGTGGTTTTTCAACACTAACACAAGTGCGAAAAGTGGTTTTTCAACACTAACACAAGTGCGAAAAGTGGTTTTTTCCACACTAATACAAGTGCAAAAGTGGTTTCCTGCACCAACACAAGTGCGAAAAGTGGTTTTTCAAAACTAACACAAGTGCGAAAAGTGGTTTTTCAACACTATCACAAGTGCAAAAAGTGTTTTTTTCACACTAATACAAGTGCAAAAGTGGTTTCCTGCACCAACACAAGTGCGAAAAGTGGTTTTTCAACACTAACACAAGTGCGAAAAGTGGTTTTTCAACACTAACACAAGTGCGAAAAGTGGTTTTTCCACACTAATACAAGTACAAAAGTGGTTTCCTGCACCAACACAAGTGCGAAAAGTGGTTTTTCAACACTATCACAAGTGCAAAAAGTGTTTTTTCCACACGAATACAAGTGCAAAAGTGGTTTCCCGCACCAACACAAGTGCGAAAAGTGGTTTTTCAACACTAACACAAGTGCGAAAAGTGGTTTTTCAACACTAACATAAGTGCGAAAAGTGTTTTTTCCACACTAATACAAGTGCAAAAGTGGTTTCCTGCAGCAACACAAGTGCGAAAAGTGGTTTTTCAACACGAACACAAGTGCGAAAAGTGGTTTTTCAACACTAACACAAGTGCGAAAAGTGGTTTTTCAACACTAACACAAGTGCGAAAAGTGGTTTTTCCACACTAATACAAGTGCAAAAGTGGTTTCCTGCACCAACACAGGTGCGAAAAGTGGTTTTTCAACACTAACACAAGTGCGAAAAGTGGTTTTTCAACACTATCACAAGTGCAAAAAGTGTTTTTTCCACACTAATACAAGTGCAAAAGTGGTTTCCTGCACCAACACAAGTGCGAAAAGTGGTTTTTCAACACTAACACAAGTGCGAAAAGTGGTTTTTCAACACTAACACAAGTGCGAAAAGTGGTTTTTCCACACTAATACAAGTGCAAAAGTGGTTTCCTGCACCAACACAAGTGCGAAAAGTGGTTTTTCAAAACTAACACAAGTGTGAAAAGCGGTTTTTCAACACTATCACAAGTGCAAAAAGTGTTTTTTTCACACTAATACAAGTGCAAAAGTGGTTTCCTGCAACAACACAAGTGCGAAAAGTGGTTTTTCAACACTAACACAAGTGCGAAAAGTGGTTTTTCAACACTAACACAAGTGCGAAAAGTGGTTTTTCCACACTAATACAAGTACAAAAGTGGTTTCCTGCACCAACACAAGTGCGAAAAGTGGTTTTTCAACACTATCACAAGTGCAAAAAGTGTTTTATCCACACGAATACAAGTGCAAAAGTGGTTTCCCGCACCAACACAAGTGCGAAAAGTGGTTTTTCAACACTAACACAACTGCGAAAAGTGGTTTTTCAACACTAACACAAGTGCGAAAAGTGGTTTTTCAACACTAACATAAGTGCGAAAAGTGTTTTTTCCACACTAATACAAGTGCAAAAGTGGTTTCCTGCACCAACACAAGTGCGAAAAGTGGTTTTTCAACACGAACACAAGTGCGAAAAGTGGTTTTTCAACACTAACACAAGTGCGAAAAGTGGTTTTTCAACACTAACACAAGTGCGAAAAGTGGTTTTTTCCACACTAATACAAGTGCAAAAGTGGTTTCCTGCACCAACACAGGTGCGAAAAGTGGTTTTTCAACACTAACACAAGTGCGAAAAGTGGTTTTTCAACACTATCACAAGTGCAAAAAGTGTTTTTTCCACACTAATACAAGTGCAAAAGTGGTTTCCTGCACCAACACAAGTGCGAAAAGTGGTTTTTCAACACTAACACAAGTGCGAAAAGTGGTTTTTCAACACTAACACAAGTGCGAAAAGTGGTTTTTCCACACTAATACAAGTGCAAAAGTGGTTTGCTGCACCAACACAAGTGCGAAAAGTGGTTTTTCAACACTAACACAAGTGCGAAAAGTGGTTTTTCAACACTATCACAAGTGCAAAAAGTGTTTTTTCCACACTAATACAAGTGCAAAAGTGGTTGCCTGCACCAACACAAGTGCGAAAAGTGGTTTTTCAACACTAACACAAGTGCGAAAAGTGGTTTTTCAACACTAACACAAGTGCGAATAGTGGTTTTTCCACACTAATACAAGGGCAAAAGTGGTTTCCTGCACCAACACAAGTGCGAAAAGTGGTTTTTCAACATTAACACAAGTGCGAAAAGTGGTTTTTCAACACTATCACAAGTGCAAAAAGTGTTTTTTCCACACTAATACAAGTGCAAAAGTGGTTTCCTGCACCAACACAAGTGCGAAAAGTGGTTTTTCAACACTAACACAAGTGCGAAAAGTGGTTTTTCAACACTAACACAAGTGCGAAAAGTGGTTTTTCCACACTAATACAAGTGCAAAAGTGGTTGCCTGCACCAACACAAGTGCGAAAAGTGGTTTTTCAAAACTAACACAAGTGCGAAAAGCGGTTTTTCAACACTATCACAAGTGCAAAAAGTGTTTTTTTCACACTAATACAAGTGCAAAAGTGGTTTCCTGCACCAACACAAGTGCGAAAAGTGGTTTTTCAACACTAACACAAGTGCGAAAAGTGGTTTTTCAACACTAACACAAGTGCGAAAAGTGGTTTTTCCACACTAATACAAGTACAAAAGTGGTTTCCTGCACCAACACAAGTGCGAAAAGTGGTTTTTCAACACTATCACAAGTGCAAAAAGTGTTTTATCCACACGAATACAAGTGCAAAAGTGGTTTCCCGCACCAACACAAGTGCGAAAAGTGGTTTTTCAACACTAACACAACTGCGAAAAGTGGTTTTTCAACACTAACACAAGTGCGAAAAGTGGTTTTTCAACACTAACATAAGTGCGAAAAGTGTTTTTTCCACACTAATACAAGTGCAAAAGTGGTTTCCTGCACCAACACAAGTGCGAAAAGTGGTTTTTCAACACGAACACAAGTGCGAAAAGTGGTTTTTCAACACTAACACAAGTGCGAAAAGTGGTTTTTCAACACTAACACAAGTGCGAAAAGTGGTTTTTTCCACACTAATACAAGTGCAAAAGTGGTTTCCTGCACCAACACAGGTGCGAAAAGTGGTTTTTCAACACTAACACAAGTGCGAAAAGTGGTTTTTCAACACTATCACAAGTGCAAAAAGTGTTTTTTCCACACTAATACAAGTGCAAAAGTGGTTTCCTGCACCAACACAAGTGCGAAAAGTGGTTTTTCAACACTAACACAAGTGCGAAAAGTGGTTTTTCAACACTAACACAAGTGCGAAAAGTGGTTTTTCCACACTAATACAAGTGCAAAAGTGGTTTGCTGCACCAACACAAGTGCGAAAAGTGGTTTTTCAACACTAACACAAGTGCGAAAAGTGGTTTTTCAACACTATCACAAGTGCAAAAAGTGTTTTTTCCACACTAATACAAGTGCAAAAGTGGTTGCCTGCACCAACACAAGTGCGAAAAGTGGTTTTTCAACACTAACACAAGTGCGAAAAGTGGTTTTTCAACACTAACACAAGTGCGAATAGTGGTTTTTCCACACTAATACAAGGGCAAAAGTGGTTTCCTGCACCAACACAAGTGCGAAAAGTGGTTTTTCAACATTAACACAAGTGCAAAAAGTGGTTTTTCAACACTAACACAAGTGCGAAAAGTGGTTTTTCAACACTAACACAAGTGCGAAAAGTTGTTTTTCCACACTAATACAAGTGCAAAAGTGGTTTCCTGCACCAACACAAGTGCGAAAAGTGGTTTTTCAACACTATCACAAGTGCAAAAAGTGTTTTTCCACACTAATACAAGTGCAAAAGTGGTTTCCTGCACCAACACAAGTGCGAAAAGTGGTTTTTCAACACTAACACAAGTGCGAAAAGTGGTTTTTCAACACTAACACCAGTGCTAAAAGTGGTTTTTCCACACTAATACAAGTGCAAAAGTGGTTTGCTGCACCAACACAAGTGCGAAAAGTGGTTTTTCAACACTAACACAAGTGCGAAAAGTGGTTTTTCAACACTAACACAAGTGCGAATAGTGGTTTTTCCACACTAATACAAGTGCAAAAGTGGTTTCCTGCACCAACACAAGTGCGAAAAGTGGTTTTTCAACACTAACACAAGTGTGAAAAGTGGTTTTTCAACACTAACACAAGTGCGAAAAGTGGTTTTTCCACACTAATATAAGTGCAAAAGTGGTTTCCTGCACCAACACAAGTGCGAAAAGTGGTTTTTCAACACTAACACAAGTGCGAAAAGTGGTTTTTCAACACTATCACAAGTGCAAAAAGTGTTTTTTCCACACTAATACAAGTGCAAAAGTGGTTTCCTGCACCAACAAAAGTGCGAAAAGTGGTTTTTCAACACTAACACAAGTGCGAAAAGTGGTTTTTCAACACTATCACAAGTGCGAAAAGTGTTTTTTCCACACTAATACAAGTGCAAAAGTGGTTTCCTGCACCAACACAAGTGCGAAAAGTGGTTTTTCAACACTAACACAAGTGCGAAAAGTGGTTTTTCAACACTAACACAAGTGCAAAAAGTGTTTTTTCCAACCTAATACAAGTGCAAAAGTAGTTTCCTGCACCAACACATGCAAAAAGTGGTTTTTCAACACTAACACAAGTGCGAAAAGTGGTTTTTCAACACTAACACAAGTGCGAAAAGTGGTTTTTCAACACTAACACAAGTGCGAAAAGTGGTTTTTCCACACTAATACAAGTGCAAAAGTGGTTTCCTGCACCAACACAAGTGCGAAAAGTGGTTTTTCAACACTAACACAAGTGCGAAAAGTGGTTTTTCAACACTATCACAAGTGCAAAAAGTGTTTTTTCCACACTAATACAAGTGCAAAAGTGGTTTCCTGCACCAACACAAGTGCGAAAAGTGGTTTTTCAACACTAACACAAGTGCGAAAAGTGGTTTTTCAACACTAACACAAGTGTGAAAAGTGGTTTTTCAACACTAATACAAGTGCAAAAGTGGTTTCCTGCACCAACACAAGTGCGAGAAGTGGTTTTTCAACACTAACACAAGTGCAAAAAGTGGTTTTTCAACACTAACACAAGTGCGAAAAGTGGTTTTTCAACACTAACACAAGTGCGAAAAGTGGTTTTTTCCACACTAATACAAGTGCAAAAGTGGTTTCCTGCACCAACACAAGTGCGAAAAGTGGTTTTTCAAAACTAACACAAGTGCGAAAAGTGGTTTTTCAACACTATCACAAGTGCAAAAAGTGTTTTTTTCACACTAATACAAGTGCAAAAGTGGTTTCCTGCACCAACACAAGTGCGAAAAGTGGTTTTTCAACACTAACACAAGTGCGAAAAGTGGTTTTTCAACACTAACACAAGTGCGAAAAGTGGTTTTTCCACACTAATACAAGTACAAAAGTGGTTTCCTGCACCAACACAAGTGCGAAAAGTGGTTTTTCAACACTATCACAAGTGCAAAAAGTGTTTTTTCCACACGAATACAAGTGCAAAAGTGGTTTCCCGCACCAACACAAGTGCGAAAAGTGGTTTTTCAACACTAACACAAGTGCGAAAAGTGGTTTTTCAACACTAACATAAGTGCGAAAAGTGTTTTTTCCACACTAATACAAGTGCAAAAGTGGTTTCCTGCACCAACACAAGTGCGAAAAGTGGTTTTTCAACACGAACACAAGTGCGAAAAGTGGTTTTTCAACACTAACACAAGTGCGAAAAGTGGTTTTTCAACACTAACACAAGTGCGAAAAGTGGTTTTTCCACACTAATACAAGTGCAAAAGTGGTTTCCTGCACCAACACAGGTGCGAAAAGTGGTTTTTCAACACTAACACAAGTGCGAAAAGTGGTTTTTCAACACTATCACAAGTGCAAAAAGTGTTTTTTCCACACTAATACAAGTGCAAAAGTGGTTTCCTGCACCAACACAAGTGCGAAAAGTGGTTTTTCAACACTAACACAAGTGCGAAAAGTGGTTTTTCAACACTAACACAAGTGCGAAAAGTGGTTTTTCCACACTAATACAAGTGCAAAAGTGGTTTCCTGCACCAACACAAGTGCGAAAAGTGGTTTTTCAAAACTAACACAAGTGCGAAAAGCGGTTTTTCAACACTATCACAAGTGCAAAAAGTGTTTTTTTCACACTAATACAAGTGCAAAAGTGGTTTCCTGCACCAACACAAGTGCGAAAAGTGGTTTTTCAACACTAACACAAGTGCGAAAAGTGGTTTTTCAACACTAACACAAGTGCGAAAAGTGGTTTTTCCACACTAATACAAGTACAAAAGTGGTTTCCTGCACCAACACAAGTGCGAAAAGTGGTTTTTCAACACTATCACAAGTGCAAAAAGTGTTTTATCCACACGAATGCAAGTGCAAAAGTGGTTTCCCGCACCAACACAAGTGCGAAAAGTGGTTTTTCAACACTAACACAACTGCGAAAAGTGGTTTTTCAACACTAACACAAGTGCAAAAAGTGGTTTTTCCACACTAATACAAGTGCAAAAGTGGTTTCCTGCACCAACACAAGTGCGAAAAGTGGTTTTTCAACACTAACACAAGTGCGAAAAGTGCTTTTTCAACACTATCATAAGTGCGAAAAGTGTTTTTTCCACACTAATACAAGTGCAAAAGTGGTTTCCTGCACCAACACAAGTGCGAAAAGTGGTTTTTCAACACGAACACAAGTGCGAAAAGTGGTTTTTCAACACTAACACAAGTGCGAAAAGTGGTTTTTCAACACTAACAAAAGTGCGAAAAGTGGTTTTTCCACACTAATACAAGTGCAAAAGTGGTTTCCTGCACCAACACAGGTGCGAAAAGTGGTTTTTCAACACTAACACAAGTGCGAAAAGTGGTTTTTCAACACTATCACAAGTGCAAAAAGTGTTTTTTCCACACTAATACAAGTGCAAAAGTGGTTTCCTGCACCAACATAAGTGCGAAAAGTGGTTTTTCAACACTAACACAAGTGCGAAAAGTGGTTTTTCAACACTAACACAAGTGCAAAAAGTGGTTTTTCCACACTAATACAAGTGCAAAAGTGGTTTGCTGCACCAACACAAGTGCGAAAAGTGGTTTTTCAACACTAACACAACTGCGAAAAGTGGTTTTTCAACACTAACAAGTGCAAAAAGTGGTTTTTCCACACTAATACAAGTGCAAAAGTGGTTTCCTGCACCAACACAAGTGCGAAAAGTGGTTTTTCAACACTAACACAAGTGCGAAAAGTGGTTTTTCAACACTAACATAAGTGCGAAAAGTGTTTTTTCCACACTAATACAAGTGCAAAAGTGGTTTCCTGCACCAACACAAGTGCGAAAAGTGGTTTTTCAACACGAACACAAGTGCGAAAAGTGGTTTTTCAACACTAACACAAGTGCGAAAAGTGGTTTTTCAACACTAACACAAGTGCGAAAAGTGGTTTTTCCACACTAATACAAGTGCAAAAGTGGTTTCCTGCACCAACACAGGTGCGAAAAGTGGTTTTTCAACACTAACACAAGTGCGAAAAGTGGTTTTTCAACACTATCACAAGTGCAAAAAGTGTTTTTTCCACACTAATACAAGTGCAAAAGTGGTTTCCTGCACCAACACAAGTGCGAAAAGTGGTTTTTCAACACTAACACAAGTGCGAAAAGTGGTTTTTCAACACTAACACAAGTGCGAAAAGTGGTTTTTCCACACTAATACAAGTGCAAAAGTGGTTTGCTGCACCAACACAAGTGCGAAAAGTGGTTTTTCAACACTAACACAAGTGCGAAAAGTGGTTTTTCAACACTATCACAAGTGCAAAAAGTGTTTTTTCCACACTAATACAAGTGCAAAAGTGGTTGCCTGCACCAACACAAGTGCGAAAAGTGGTTTTTCAACACTAACACAAGTGCGAAAAGTGGTTTTTCAACACTAACACAAGTGCGAATAGTGGTTTTTCCACACTAATACAAGTGCAAAAGTGGTTTCCTGCACCAACACAAGTGCGAAAAGTGGTTTTTCAACATTAACACAAGTGCGAAAAGTGGTTTTTCAACACTAACACAAGTGCGAAAAGTGGTTTTTCAACACTAACACAAGTGCGAAAAGTTGTTTTTCCACACTAATACAAGTGCAAAAGTGGTTTCCTGCACCAACACAAGTGCGAAAAGTGGTTTTTCAACACTATCACAAGTGCAAAAAGTGTTTTTCCACACTAATACAAGTGCAAAAGTGGTTTCCTGCACCAACACAAGTGCGAAAAGTGGTTTTTCAACACTAACACAAGTGCGAAAAGTGGTTTTTCAACACTAACACCAGTGCGAAAAGTGGTTTTTCCACACTAATACAAGTGCAAAAATGGTTTGCTGCACCAACACAAGTGCGAAAAGTGGTTTTTCAACACTAACACAAGTGCGAAAAGTGGTTTTTCAACACTAACACAAGTGCGAATAGTGGTTTTTCCACACTAATACAAGTGCAAAAGTGGTTTCCTGCACCAACACAAGTGCGAAAAGTGGTTTTTCAACACTAACACAAGTGTGAAAAGTGGTTTTTCAACACTAACACAAGTGCGAAAAGTGGTTTTTCCACACTAATATAAGTGCAAAAGTGGTTTCCTGCACCAACACAAGTGCGAAAAGTGGTTTTTCAACACTAACACAAGTGCGAAAAGTGGTTTTTCAACACTATCACAAGTGCAAAAAGTGTTTTTTCCACACTAATACAAGTGCAAAAGTGGTTTCCTGCACCAACAAAAGTGCGAAAAGTGGTTTTTCAACACTAACACAAGTGCGAAAAGTGGTTTTTCAACACTATCACAAGTGCGAAAAGTGTTTTTTCCACACTAATACAAGTGCAAAAGTGGTTTCCTGCACCAACACAAGTGCGAAAAGTGGTTTTTCAACACTAACACAAGTGCGAAAAGTGGTTTTTCAACACTAACACAAGTGCGAAAAGTGGTTTTTCCACACTAATACAAGTACAAAAGTGGTTTCCTGCACCAACACAAGTGCGAAAAGTGGTTTTTCAACACTATCACAAGTGCAAAAAGTGTTTTATCCACACGAATGCAAGTGCAAAAGTGGTTTCCCGCACCAACACAAGTGCGAAAAGTGGTTTTTCAACACTAACACAACTGCGAAAAGTGGTTTTTCAACACTAACACAAGTGCAAAAAGTGGTTTTTCAACACTAACACAAGTGCGAAAAGTGGTTTTTCAACACTAACACAAGTGCGAAAAGTGGTTTTTCCACACTAATACAAGTGCAAAAGTGGTTTCCTGCACCAACACAAGTGCGAAAAGTGGTTTTTCAACACTAACACAAGTGCGAAAAGTGGTTTTTCAACACTAACACAAGTGCGAAAAGTGGTTTTTTCCACACTAATACAAGTACAAAAGTGGTTTCCATGCACCAACACAAGTGCGAAAAGTGGTTTTTCAACACTATCACAAGTGCAAAAAAGTGTTTTATCCACACGAATGCAAGTGCAAAAGTGGTTTCCCCGCACCAACACAAGTGCGAAAAGTGGTTTTTCAACACTAACACAACTGCGAAAAGTGGTTTTTCACACTAACACAAGTGCGAAAAGTGGTTTTTCAACACTAACACAAGTGCGAAAAGTGGTTTTTCAACACTAACACAAGTGCGAAAGTGGTTTTTCCACACTAATACAAGTGCAAAAGTGGTTTCCTGCACCAACACAAGTGCGAAAAGTGGTTTTTCAAAACTAACACAAGTGCGAAAAGCGGTTTTTCAACACTATCACAAGTGCAAAAAGTGTTTTTTTCACACTAATACAAGTGCAAAAGTGGTTTCCTGCACCAACACAAGTGCGAAAAGTGGTTTTTCAACACTAACACAAGTGCGAAAAGTGGTTTTTCAACACTAACACAAGTGCGAAAAGTGGTTTTTCCACACTAATACAAGTACAAAAGTGGTTTCCTGCACCAACACAAGTGCGAAAAGTGGTTTTTCAACACTATCACAAGTGCAAAAAGTGTTTTATCCACACGAATGCAAGTGCAAAAGTGGTTTCCCGCACCAACACAAGTGCGAAAAGTGGTTTTTCAACACTAACACAACTGCGAAAAGTGGTTTTTCCACACTAATACAAGTGCAAAAGTGGTTTCCTGCACCAACACAAGTGCGAAAAGTGGTTTTTCAAAACTAACACAAGTGCGAAAAGCGGTTTTTTCAACACTATCACAAGTGCAAAAAGTGTTTTTTTCACACTAATACAAGTGCAAAAGTGGTTTCCTGCACCAACACAAGTGCGAAAAGTGGTTTTTCAACACTAACACAAGTGCGAAAAGTGGTTTTTCAACACTAACACAAGTGCGAAAAGTGGTTTTTCCACACTAATACAAGTACAAAAGTGGTTTCCTGCACCAACACAAGTGCGAAAAGTGGTTTTTTCAACACTATCACAAGTGCAAAAAGTGTTTTATCCACACGAATGCAAGTGCAAAAGTGGTTTCCCGCACCAACACAAGTGCGAAAAGTGGTTTTTCAACACTAACACAACTGCGAAAAGTGGTTTTTCAACACTAACACAAGTGCAAAAAGTGGTTTTTCCACACTAATACAAGTGCAAAAGTGGTTTCCTGCACCAACACAAGTGCGAAAAGTGGTTTTTCAACACTAACACAAGTGCGAAAAGTGCTTTTTCAACACTATCATAAGTGCGAAAAGTGTTTTTTCCACACTAATACAAGTGCAAAAGTGGTTTCCTGCACCAACACAAGTGCGAAAAGTGGTTTTTCAACACGAACACAAGTGCGAAAAGTGGTTTTTCAACACTAACACAAGTGCGAAAGTGGTTTTCAACACTAACAAAAGTGCGAAAAGTGGTTTTTCCACACTAATACAAGTGCAAAAGTGGTTTCCTGCACCAACACAGGTGCGAAAAGTGGTTTTTCAACACTAACACAAGTGCGAAAAGTGGTTTTTCAACACTATCACAAGTGCAAAAAGTGTTTTTTCCACACTAATACAAGTGCAAAAGTGGTTTCCTGCACCAACACAAGTGCGAAAAGTGGTTTTTCAACACTAACACAAGTGCGAAAAGTGGTTTTTCAACACTAACACAAGTGCAAAAAGTGGTTTTTCCACACTAATACAAGTGCAAAAGTGGTTTGCTGCACCAACACAAGTGCGAAAAGTGGTTTTTCAACACTAACACAACTGCGAAAAGTGGTTTTTCAACACTAACAAGTGCAAAAAGTGGTTTTTCCACACTAATACAAGTGCAAAAGTGGTTTCCTGCACCAACACAAGTGCGAAAAGTGGTTTTTCAACACTAACACAAGTGCGAAAAGTGGTTTTTCAACACTAACATAAGTGCGAAAAGTGTTTTTTCCACACTAATACAAGTACAAAAGTGGTTTCCTGCACCAACACAAGTGCGAAAAGTGGTTTTTCAACACGAACACAAGTGCGAAAAGTGGTTTTTCAACACTAACACAAGTGCGAAAAGTGGTTTTTCAACACTAACACAAGTGCGAAAAGTGGTTTTTCCACACTAATACAAGTGCAAAAGTGGTTTCCTGCACCAACACAGGTGCGAAAAGTGGTTTTTCAACACTAACACAAGTGCGAAAAGTGGTTTTTCAACACTATCACAAGTGCAAAAAGTGTTTTTTCCACACTAATACAAGTGCAAAAGTGGTTTCCTGCACCAACACAAGTGCGAAAAGTGGTTTTTCAACACTAACACAAGTGCGAAAAGTGGTTTTTCAACACTAACACAAGTGCGAAAAGTGGTTTTTCCACACTAATACAAGTGCAAAAGTGGTTTGCTGCACCAACACAAGTGCGAAAAGTGGTTTTTCAACACTAACACAAGTGCGAAAAGTGGTTTTTCAACACTATCACAAGTGCAAAAAGTGTTTTTTCCACACTAATACAAGTGCAAAAGTGGTTGCCTGCACCAACACAAGTGCGAAAAGTGGTTTTTCAACACTAACACAAGTGCGAAAAGTGGTTTTTCAACACTAACACAAGTGCGAATAGTGGTTTTTCCACACTAATACAAGTGCAAAAGTGGTTTCCTGCACCAACACAAGTGCGAAAAGTGGTTTTTCAACATTAACACAAGTGCGAAAAGTGGTTTTTCAACACTAACACAAGTGCGAAAAGTGGTTTTTCAACACTAACACAAGTGCGAAAAGTTGTTTTTCCACACTAATACAAGTGCAAAAGTGGTTTCCTGCACCAACACAAGTGCGAAAAGTGGTTTTTCAACACTATCACAAGTGCAAAAAGTGTTTTTCCACACTAATACAAGTGCAAAAGTGGTTTCCTGCACCAACACAAGTGCGAAAAGTGGTTTTTCAACACTAACACAAGTGCGAAAAGTGGTTTTTCAACACTAACACCAGTGCGAAAAGTGGTTTTTCCACACTAATACAAGTGCAAAAATGGTTTGCTGCACCAACACAAGTGCGAAAAGTGGTTTTTCAACACTAACACAAGTGCGAAAAGTGGTTTTTCAACACTAACACAAGTGCGAATAGTGGTTTTTCCACACTAATACAAGTGCAAAAGTGGTTTCCTGCACCAACACAAGTGCGAAAAGTGGTTTTTCAACACTAACACAAGTGTGAAAAGTGGTTTTTCAACACTAACACAAGTGCGAAAAGTGGTTTTTCCACACTAATATAAGTGCAAAAGTGGTTTCCTGCACCAACACAAGTGCGAAAAGTGGTTTTTCAACACTAACACAAGTGCGAAAAGTGGTTTTTCAACACTATCACAAGTGCAAAAAGTGTTTTTTCCACACTAATACAAGTGCAAAAGTGGTTTCCTGCACCAACAAAAGTGCGAAAAGTGGTTTTTCAACACTAACACAAGTGCGAAAAGTGGTTTTTCAACACTATCACAAGTGCGAAAAGTGTTTTTTCCACACTAATACAAGTGCAAAAGTGGTTTCCTGCACCAACACAAGTGCGAAAAGTGGTTTTTCAACACTAACACAAGTGCGAAAAGTGGTTTTTCAACACTAACACAAGTGCAAAAAGTGTTTTTTCCAACCTAATACAAGTGCAAAAGTAGTTTCCTGCACCAACACATGCAAAAAGTGGTTTTTCAACACTAACACAAGTGCGAAAAGTGGTTTTTCAACACTAACACAAGTGCGAAAAGTGGTTTTTCAACACTAACACAAGTGCGAAAAGTGGTTTTTCCACACTAATACAAGTGCAAAAGTGGTTTCCTGCACCAACACAAGTGCGAAAAGTGGTTTTTCAACACTAACACAAGTGCGAAAAGTGGTTTTTCAACACTATCACAAGTGCAAAAAGTGTTTTTTCCACACTAATACAAGTACAAAAGTGGTTTCCTGCACCAACACAAGTGCGAAAAGTGGTTTTTCAACACTAACACAAGTGCGAAAAGTGGTTTTTCAACACTAACACAAGTGTGAAAAGTGGTTTTTCCACACTAATACAAGTGCAAAAGTGGTTTCCTGCACCAACACAAGTGCGAGAAGTGGTTTTTCAACACTAACACAAGTGCAAAAAGTGGTTTTTCAACACTAACACAAGTGCGAAAAGTTGTTTTTCAACACTAACACAAGTGCGAAAAGTGGTTTTTCCACACTAATACAAGTGCAAAAGTGGTTTCCTGCACCAACACAAGTGCGAAAAGTGGTTTTTCAAAACTAACACAAGTGCGAAAAGCGGTTTTTCAACACTATCACAAGTGCAAAAAGTGTTTTTTTTCACACTAATACAAGTGCAAAAGTGGTTTCCTGCACCAACACAAGTGCGAAAAGTGGTTTTTCAACACTAACACAAGTGCGAAAAGTGGTTTTTCAACACTAACACAAGTGCGAAAAGTGGTTTTTCCACACTAATACAAGTACAAAAGTGGTTTCCTGCACCAACACAAGTGCGAAAAGTGGTTTTTCAACACTATCACAAGTGCAAAAAGTGTTTTTTCCACACGAATACAAGTGCAAAAGTGGTTTCCCGCACCAACACAAGTGCGAAAAGTGGTTTTTCAACACTAACACAACTGCGAAAAGTGGTTTTTCAACACTAACACAAGTGCAAAAAGTGGTTTTTCCACACTAATACAAGTGCAAAAGTGGTTTCCTGCACCAACGCAAGTGCGAAAAGTGGTTTTTCAACACTAACACAAGTGCGAAAAGTGGTTTTTCAACACTAACATAAGTGCGAAAAGTGTTTTTTCCACACTAATACAAGTGCAAAAGTAGTTTCCTGCACCAACACAAGTGCGAAAAGTGGTTTTTCAACACGAACACAAGTGCGAAAAGTGGTTTTTCAACACTAACACAAGTGCGAAAAGTGGTTTTTCAACACTAACACAAGTGCGAAAAGTGGTTTTTCCACACTAATACAAGTGCAAAAGTGGTTTCCTGCACCAACACAGGTGTGAAAAGTGGTTTTTCAACACTAACACAAGTGCGAAAAGTGGTTTTTCAACACTATCACAAGTGCAAAAAGTGTTTTTTCCACACTAATACAAGTGCAAAAGTGGTTTCCTGCACCAACACAAGTGCGAAAAGTGGTTTTTCAACACTAACACAAGTGCGAAAAGTGGTTTTTCAACACTAACACAAGTGCGAAAAGTGGTTTTTCCACACTAATACAAGTGCAAAAGTGGTTTGCTGCACCAACACAAGTGCGAAAAGTGGTTTTTCAACACTAACACAACTGCGAAAAGTGGTTTTTCAACACTAACACAAGTGCAAAAAGTGGTTTTTCCACACTAATACAAGTGCAAAAGTGGTTTCCTGCACCAACACAAGTGCAAAAAGTGGTTTTTCAACACTAACACAAGTGCGAAAAGTGGTTTTTCAACACTAACATAAGTGCGAAAAGTGTTTTTTCCACACTAATACAAGTGCAAAAGTGGTTTCCTGCACCAACACAAGTGCGAAAAGTGGTTTTTCAACACGAACACAAGTGCGAAAAGTGGTTTTTCAACACTAACACAAGTGCGAAAAGTGGTTTTTCAACACTAACACAAGTGCGAAAAGTGGTTTTTCCACACTAATACAAGTGCAAAAGTGGTTTGCTGCACCAACACAGGTGCGAAAAGTGGTTTTTCAACACTAACACAAGTGCGAAAAGTGGTTTTTCAACACTATCACAAGTGCAAAAAGTGTTTTTTCCACACTAATACAAGTGCAAAAGTGGTTTCCTGCACCAACACAAGTGCGAAAAGTGGTTTTTCAACACTAACACAAGTGCGAAAAGTGGTTTTTCAACACTAACACAAGTGCGAAAAGTGGTTTTTCCACACTAATACAAGTGCAAAAGTGGTTTGCTGCACCAACACAAGTGCGAAAAGTGGTTTTTCAACACTAACACAAGTGCGAAAAGTGGTTTTTCAGCACTATCACAAGTGCAAAAAGTGTTTTTTCCACACTAATACAAGTGCAAAAGTGGTTGCCTGCACCAACACAAGTGCGAAAAGTGGTTTTTCAACACTAACACAAGTGCGAAAAGTGGTTTTTCAACACTAACACAAGTGCGAATAGTGGTTTTTCCACACTAATACAAGTGCAAAAGTGGTTTCCTGCACCAACACAAGTGCGAAAAGTGGTTTTTCAACATTAACACAAGTGCGAAAAGTGGTTTTTCAACACTAACACAAGTGCGAAAAGTGGTTTTTCAACACTAACACAAGTGCGAAAAGTTGTTTTTCCACACTAATACAAGTGCAAAAGTGGTTTCCTGCACCAACACAAGTGCGAAAAGTGGTTTTTCAACACTATCACAAGTGCAAAAAGTGTTTTTCCACACTAATACAAGTGCAAAAGTGGTTTCCTGCACCAACACAAGTGCGAAAAGTGGTTTTTCAACACTAACACAAGTGCGAAAAGTGGTTTTTCAACACTAACACCAGTGCGAAAAGTGGTTTTACCACACTAATACAAGTGCAAAAGTGGTTTGCTGCACCAACACAAGTGCGAAAAGTGGTTTTTCAACACGAACACAAGTGCGAAAAGTGGTTTTTCAACACTAACACAAGTGCGAAAAGTGGTTTTTCAACACTAACACAAGTGCGAAAAGTGGTTTTTCCACACTAATACAAGTGCAAAAGTGGTTTCCTGCACCAACACAGGTGCGAAAAGTGGTTTTTCAACACTAACACAAGTGCGAAAAGTGGTTTTTCAACACTATCACAAGTGCAAAAAGTGTTTTTTCCACACTAATACAAGTGCAAAAGTGGTTTCCTGCACCAACACAAGTGCGAAAAGTGGTTTTTCAACACTAACACAAGTGCGAAAAGTGGTTTTTCAACACTAACACAAGTGCGAAAAGTGGTTTTTCCACACTAATACAAGTGCAAAAGTGGTTTGCTGCACCAACACAAGTGCGAAAAGTGGTTTTTCAACACTAACACAAGTGCGAAAAGTGGTTTTTCAACACTATCACAAGTGCAAAAAGTGTTTTTTCCACACTAATACAAGTGCAAAAGTGGTTGCCTGCACCAACACAAGTGCGAAAAGTGGTTTTTCAACACTAACACAAGTGCAAAAAGTGGTTTTTCAACACTAACACAAGTGCGAAAAGTGGTTTTTCAACACTAACACAAGTGCGAAAAGTGGTTTTTCCACACTAATACAAGTGCAAAAGTGGTTTCCTGCACCAACACAAGTGCGAAAAGTGGTTTTTCAAAACTAACACAAGTGCGAAAAGCGGTTTTTCAACACTATCACAAGTGCAAAAAGTGTTTTTTTCACACTAATACAAGTGCAAAAGTGGTTTCCTGCACCAACACAAGTGCGAAAAGTGGTTTTTCAACACTAACACAAGTGCGAAAAGTGGTTTTTCAACACTAACACAAGTGCGAAAGTGGTTTTTCCACACTAATACAAGTACAAAAGTGGTTTCCTGCACCAACACAAGTGCGAAATGTGGTTTTTCAACACTATCACAAGTGCAAAAAGTGTTTTTTCCACACGAATACAAGTGCAAAAGTGGTTTCCCGCACCAACACAAGTGCGAAAAGTGGTTTTTCAACACTAACACAACTGCGAAAAGTGGTTTTTCAACACTAACACAAGTGCAAAAAGTGGTTTTTCCACACTAATACAAGTGCAAAAGTGGTTTCCTGCACCAACGCAAGTGCGAAAAGTGGTTTTTCAACACTAACACAAGTGCGAAAAGTGGTTTTTCAACACTAACATAAGTGCGAAAAGTGTTTTTTCCACACTAATACAAGTGCAAAAGTGGTTTCCTGCACCAACACAAGTGCGAAAAGTGGTTTTTCAACACGAACACAAGTGCGAAAAGTGGTTTTTCAACACTAACACAAGTGCGAAAAGTGGTTTTTCAACACTAACACAAGTGCGAAAAGTGGTTTTTCCACACTAATACAAGTGCAAAAGTGGTTTCCTGCACCAACACAGGTGTGAAAAGTGGTTTTTCAACACTAACACAAGTGCGAAAAGTGGTTTTTCAACACTATCACAAGTGCAAAAAGTGTTTTTTCCACACTAATACAAGTGCAAAAGTGGTTTCCTGCACCAACACAAGTGCGAAAAGTGGTTTTTCAACACTAACACAAGTGCGAAAAGTGGTTTTTCAACACTAACACAAGTGCGAAAAGTGGTTTTTCCACACTAATACAAGTGCAAAAGTGGTTTGCTGCACCAACACAAGTGCGAAAAGTGGTTTTTCAACACTAACACAACTGCGAAAAGTGGTTTTTCAACACTAACACAAGTGCAAAAGTGGTTTTTCCACACTAATACAAGTGCAAAAGTGGTTTCCTGCACCAACACAAGTGCGAAAAGTGGTTTTTCAACACTAACACAAGTGCGAAAAGTGGTTTTTCAACACTAACATAAGTGCGAAAAGTGTTTTTTCCACACTAATACAAGTGCAAAAGTGGTTTCCTGCACCAACACAAGTGCGAAAAGTGGTTTTTCAACACGAACACAAGTGCGAAAAGTGGTTTTTCAACACTAACACAAGTGCGAAAAGTGGTTTTTCAACACTAACACAAGTGCGAAAAGTGGTTTTTCCACACTAATACAAGTGCAAAAGTGGTTTCCTGCACCAACACAGGTGCGAAAAGTGGTTTTTCAACACTAACACAAGTGCGAAAAGTGGTTTTTCAACACTATCACAAGTGCAAAAAGTGTTTTTTCCACACTAATACAAGTGCAAAAGTGGTTTCCTGCACCAACACAAGTGCGAAAAGTGGTTTTTCAACACTAACACAAGTGCGAAAAGTGGTTTTTCAACACTAACACACGTGCGAAAAGTGGTTTTTCCACACTAATACAAGTGCAAAAGTGGTTTGCTGCACCAACACAAGTGCGAAAAGTGGTTTTTCAACACTAACACAAGTGCGAAAAGTGGTTTTTCAACACTATCACAAGTGCAAAAAGTGTTTTTTCCACACTAATACAAGTGCAAAAGTGGTTGCCTGCACCAACACAAGTGCGAAAAGTGGTTTTTCAACACTAACACAAGTGCGAAAAGTGGTTTTTCAACACTAACACAAGTGCGAATAGTGGTTTTTCCACACCAATACAAGTGCAAAAGTGGTTTCCTGCACCAACACAAGTGCGAAAAGTGGTTTTTCAACATTAACACAAGTGCGAAAAGTGGTTTTTCAACACTAACACAAGTGCGAAAAGTGGTTTTTCAACACTAACACAAGTGCGAAAAGTTGTTTTTCCACACTAATACAAGTGCAAAAGTGGTTTCCTGCACCAACACAAGTGCGAAAAGTGGTTTTTCAACACTATCACAAGTGCAAAAAGTGTTTTTCCACACTAATACAAGTGCAAAAGTGGTTTCCTGCACCAACACAAGTGCGAAAAGTGGTTTTTCAACACTAACACAAGTGCGAAAAGTGGTTTTTCAACAGTAACACCAGTGCGAAAAGTGGTTTTTCCACACTAATACAAGTGCAAAAGTGGTTTGCTGCACCAACACAAGTGCGAAAAGTGGTTTTTCAACACGAACACAAGTGCGAAAAGTGGTTTTTCAACACTAACACAAGTGCGAAAAGTGGTTTTTCAACACTAACACAAGTGCGAAAAGTGGTTTTTCCACACTAATACAAGTGCAAAAGTGGTTTCCTGCACCAACACAGGTGCGAAAAGTGGTTTTTCAACACTAACACAAGTGCGAAAAGTGGTTTTTCAACACTATCACAAGTGCAAAAAGTGTTTTTTCCACACTAATACAAGTGCAAAAGTGGTTTCCTGCACCAACACAAGTGCGAAAAGTGGTTTTTCAACACTAACACAAGTGCGAAAAGTGGTTTTTCAACACTAACACAAGTGCGAAAAGTGGTTTTTCCACACTAATACAAGTGCAAAAGTGGTTTGCTGCACCAACACAAGTGCGAAAAGTGGTTTTTCAACACTAACACAAGTGCGAAAAGTGGTTTTTCAACACTATCACAAGTGCAAAAAGTGTTTTTTCCACACTAATACAAGTGCAAAAGTGGTTGCCTGCACCAACACAAGTGCGAAAAGTGGTTTTTCAACACTAACACAAGTGCGAAAAGTGGTTTTTCAACACTAACACAAGTGCGAATAGTGGTTTTTCCACACTAATACAAGGGCA
This sequence comes from Myxine glutinosa, assembly GCF_964187855.1. Taxonomy (NCBI): domain Eukaryota; kingdom Metazoa; phylum Chordata; class Myxini; order Myxiniformes; family Myxinidae; genus Myxine; species Myxine glutinosa. The sequence continues at coordinate 109,036 of NW_027617090.1, read as the reverse complement.
AAAGTGGTTTCCTGCACCAACACAAGTGTGAAAAGTGGTTTTTCAACATTAACACAAGTGCGAAAAGTGGTTTTTCAACACTAACACAAGTGCGAAAAGTGGTTTTTCAACACTAACACAAGTGCGAAAAGTTGTTTTTCCACACTAATACAAGTGCAAAAGTGGTTTTCTGCACCAACACAAGTGCGAAAAGTGGTTTTTCAACACTATCACAAGTGCAAAAAGTGTTTTTCCACACAAATACAAGTGCAAAGTGGTTTCCTGCACCAACACAAGTGCGAAAAGTGGTTTTTCAACACTAACACAAGTGCGAAAAGTGGTTTTTCAACACTAACACCAGTGCGAAAAGTGGTTTTTCCACACTAATACAAGTGCAAAAGTGGTTTGCTGCACCAACACAAGTGCGAAAAGTGGTTTTTCAACACTAACACAAGTGCGAAAAGTGGTTTTTCAACACTAACACAAGTGCGAATAGTGGTTTTTCCACACTAATACTAGTGCAAAAGTGGTTTCCTGCACCAACACAAGTGCGAAAAGTGGTTTTTCAACACTAACACAAGTGTGAAAAGTGGTTTTTCAACACTAACACAAGTGCGAAAAGTGGTTTTTCCACACTAATATAAGTGCAAAAGTGGTTTCCTGCACCAACACAAGTGCGAAAAGTGGTTTTTCAACACTAACACAAGTGCGAAAAGTGGTTTTTCAACACTATCACAAGTGCAAAAAGTGTTTTTTCCACACTAATACAAGTACAAAAGTGGTTTCCTGCACCAACAAAAGTGCGAAAAGTGGTTTTTTTCCACACTAATACAAGTGCAAAAGTGGTTTCCTGCACCAACACAAGTGCGAAAAGTGGTTTTTCAACACTAACACAAGTGCGAAAAGTGGTTTTTCAACACAAACACAAGTGCAAAAAGTGTTTTTTCCAACCTAATACAAGTGCAAAAGTAGTTTCCTGCACCAACACATGCAAAAAGTGGTTTTTCAACACTAACACAAGTGCGAAAAGTGGTTTTTCAACACTAACACAAGTGCGAAAAGTGGTTTTTCAACACTAACACAAGTGCGAAAAGTGGTTTTTCCACACTAATACAAGTGCAAAAGTGGTTTCCTGCACCAACACAAGTGCGAAAAGTGGTTTTTCAACACTAACACAAGTGCGAAAAGTGGTTTTTCAACACTATCACAAGTGCAAAAAGTGTTTTTTCCACACTAATACAAGTGCAAAAGTGGTTTCCTGCACCAACACAAGTGCGAAAAGTGGTTTTTCAACACTAACACAAGTGCGAAAAGTGGTTTTTCAACACTAACACAAGTGTGAAAAGTGGTTTTTCCACACTAATACAAGTGCAAAAGTGGTTTCCTGCACCAACACAAGTGCGAGAAGTGGTTTTTCAACACTAACACAAGTGCAAAAAGTGGTTTTTCAACACTAACACAAGTGCGAAAAGTGGTTTTTCAACACTAACACAAGTGCGAAAAGTGGTTTTTCCACACTAATACAAGTGCAAAAGTGGTTTCCTGCACCAACACAAGTGCAAAAAGTGGTTTTTCAACACTAACACAAGTGCGAAAAGTGGTTTTTCAACACTAACATAAGTGCGAAAAGTGTTTTTTCCACACTAATACAAGTGCAAAAGTGGTTTCCTGCACCAACACAAGTGCGAAAAGTGGTTTTTCAACACGAACACAAGTGCGAAAAGTGGTTTTTCAACACTAACACAAGTGCGAAAAGTGGTTTTTCAACACTAACACAAGTGCGAAAAGTGGTTTTTCCACACTAATACAAGTGCAAAAGTGGTTTCCTGCACCAACACAGGTGCGAAAAGTGGTTTTTCAACACAAACACAAGTGCGAAAAGTGGTTTTTCAACACTATCACAAGTGCAAAAAGTGTTTTTTCCACACTAATACAAGTGCAAAAGTGGTTTCCTTGCACCAACACAAGTGCGAAAAGTGGTTTTTCAACACTAACACAAGTGCGAAAAGTGGTTTTTCAACACTAACACAAGTGCGAAAAGTGGTTTTTCCACACTAATACAAGTGCAAAAGTGGTTTGCTGCACCAACACAAGTGCGAAAAGTGGTTTTTCAACACTAACACAAGTGCGAAAAGTGGTTTTTCAACACTATCACAAGTGCAAAAAGTGTTTTTTCCACACTAATACAAGTGCAAAAGTGGTTGCCTGCACCAACACAAGTGCGAAAAGTGGTTTTTCAACACTAACACAAGTGCGAAAAGTGGTTTTTCAACACTAACACAAGTGCGAATAAGTGGTTTTTCCACAGTAATACAAGTGCAAAAGTGGTTTCCTGCACCAACACAAGTGCGAAAAGTGGTTTTTCAACATTAACACAAGTGCGAAAAGTGGTTTTTCAACACTAACACAAGTGCGAAAAGTGGTTTTTCAACACTAACACAAGTGCGAAAAGTTGTTTTTCCACACTAATACAAGTGCAAAAGTGGTTTCCTGCACCAACACAAGTGCGAAAAGTGGTTTTTCAACACTATCACAAGTGCAAAAAGTGTTTTTCCACACTAATACAAGTGCAAAAGTGGGTTTCCTGCACCAACACAAGTGCGAAAAGTGGTTTTTCAACACTAACACAAGTGCGAAAAGTGGTTTTTCAACAGTAACACCAGTGCGAAAAGTGGTTTTTCCACACTAATACAAGTGCAAAAAGTGGTTTGCTGCACCAACACAAGTGCGAAAAGTGGTTTTTCAACACGAACACAAGTGCGAAAAGTGGTTTTTCAACACTAACACAAGTGCGAAAAGTGGTTTTTCAACACTAACAACAAGTGCGAAAAGTGGTTTTTCCACACTAATACAAGTGCAAAAGTGGTTTCCTGCACCAACACAGGTGCGAAAAGTGGTTTTTCAACACTAACACAAGTGCGAAAAGTGGTTTTTCAACACTATCACAAGTGCAAAAAGTGTTTTTTCCACACTAATACAAGTGCAAAAGTGGTTTCCTGCACCAACACAAGTGCGAAAAGTGGTTTTTCAACACTAACACAAGTGCGAAAAGTGGTTTTTCAACACTAACACAAGTGCGAAAAGTGGTTTTTCCACACTAATACAAGTGCAAAAGTGGTTTGCTGCACCAACACAAGTGCGAAAAGTGGTTTTTCAACACTAACACAAGTGCGAAAAGTGGTTTTTCAACACTATCACAAGTGCAAAAAGTGTTTTTTCCACACTAATACAAGTGCAAAAGTGGTTGCCTGCACCAACACAAGTGCGAAAAGTGGTTTTTCAACACTAACACAAGTGCGAAAAGTGGTTTTTCAACACTAACACAAGTGCGAATAGTGGTTTTTCCACACTAATACAAGGGGCAAAAGTGGTTTCCTGCACCAACACAAGTGTGAAAAGTGGTTTTTCAACATTAACACAAGTGCGAAAAGTGGTTTTTCAACACTAACACAAGTGCGAAAAGTGGTTTTTCAACACTAACACAAGTGCGAAAAGTTGTTTTTCCACACTAATACAAGTGCAAAAGTGGTTTCCTGCACCAACACAAGTGCGAAAAGTGGTTTTTCAACACTATCACAAGTGCAAAAAGTGTTTTTCCACACAAATACAAGTGCAAAAGTGGTTTCCTGCACCAACACAAGTGCGAAAAGTGGTTTTTCAACACTAACACAAGTGCGAAAAGTGGTTTTTCAACACTAACACCAGTGCGAAAAGTGGTTTTTCCACACTAATACAAGTGCAAAAGTGGTTTGCTGCACCAACACAAGTGCGAAAAGTGGTTTTTCAACACTAACACAAGTGCGAAAAGTGGTTTTTCAACACTAACACAAGTGCGAATAGTGGTTTTTCCACACTAATACTAGTGCAAAAGTGGTTTCCTGCACCAACACAAGTGCGAAAAGTGGTTTTTCAACACTAACACAAGTGTGAAAAGTGGTTTTTCAACACTAACACAAGTGCGAAAAGTGGTTTTTCCACACTAATATAAGTGCAAAAGTGGTTTCCCTGCACCAACACAAGTGCGAAAAGTGGTTTTTCAACACTAACACAAGTGCGAAAAGTGGTTTTTCAACACTATCACAAGTGCAAAAAGTGTTTTTTCCACACTAATACAAGTACAAAAGTGGTTTCCTGCACCAACAAAAGTGCGAAAAGTGGTTTTTCAACACTAACACAAGTGCGAAAAGTGGTTTTTCAACACTATCACAAGTGCGAAAAGTGTTTTTTCCACACTAATACAAGTGCAAAAGTGGTTTCCTGCACCAACACAAGTGCGAAAAGTGGTTTTTCAACACTAACACAAGTGCGAAAAGTGGTTTTTCAACACAAACACAAGTGCAAAAAGTGTTTTTTCCAACCTAATACAAGTGCAAAAGTAGTTTCCTGCACCAACACATGCAAAAAGTGGTTTTTCAACACTAACACAAGTGCGAAAAGTGGTTTTTCAACACTAACACAAGTGCGAAAAGTGGTTTTTCAACACTAACACAAGTGCGAAAAGTGGTTTTTTCCACACTAATACAAGTGCAAAAGTGGTTTCCTGCACCAACACAAGTGCGAAAAGTGGTTTTTCAACACTAACACAAGTGCGAAAAGTGGTTTTTCAACACTATCACAAGTGCAAAAAGTGTTTTTTTCCACACTAATACAAGTGCAAAAGTGGTTTCCTGCACCAACACAAGTGCGAAAAGTGGTTTTTCAACACTAACACAAGTGCGAAAAGTGGTTTTTCAACACTAACACAAGTGTGAAAAGTGGTTTTTCCACACTAATACAAGTGCAAAAGTGGTTTCCTGCACCAACACAAGTGCGAGAGTGGTTTTTCAACACTAACACAAGTGCAAAAAGTGGTTTTTCAACACTAACACAAGTGCGAAAAGTGGTTTTTCAACACTAACACAAGTGCGAAAAGTGGTTTTTCCACACTAATACAAGTGCAAAAGTGGTTTCCTGCACCAACACAAGTGCAAAAAGTGGTTTTTCAACACTAACACAAGTGCGAAAAGTGGTTTTTCAACACTAACATAAGTGCGAAAAAGTGTTTTTTCCACACTAATACAAGTGCAAAAGTGGTTTCCTGCACCAACACAAGTGCGAAAAGTGGTTTTTCAACACGAACACAAGTGCGAAAAGTGGTTTTTCAACACTAACACAAGTGCGAAAAGTGGTTTTTCAACACTAACACAAGTGCGAAAAGTGGTTTTTTCCACACTAATACAAGTGCAAAAGTGGTTTCCTGCACCAACACAGGTGCGAAAAGTGGTTTTTCAACACTAACACAAGTGCGAAAAGTGGTTTTTCAACACTATCACAAGTGCAAAAAGTGTTTTTTCCACACTAATACAAGTGCAAAAGTGGTTTCCTGCACCAACACAAGTGCGAAAAGTGGTTTTTCAACACTAACACAAGTGCGAAAAGTGGTTTTTCAACACTAACACAAGTGCGAAAAGTGGTTTTTCCACACTAATACAAGTGCAAAAGTGGTTTGCTGCACCAACACAAGTGCGAAAAGTGGTTTTTCAACACTAACACAAGTGCGAAAAGTGGTTTTTCAACACTATCACAAGTGCAAAAAGTGTTTTTTTCCACACTAATACAAGTGCAAAAGTGGTTGCCTGCACCAACACAAGTGCGAAAAGTGGTTTTTCAACACTAACACAAGTGCGAAAAGTTGTTTTATCAACACTAACACAAGTGCGAATAGTGGTTTTTCCACACTAATACAAGTGCAAAAGTGGTTTCCTGCACCAACACAAGTGCGAAAAGTGGTTTTTCAACATTAACACAAGTGCGAAAAGTGGTTTTTCAACACTAACACAAGTGCGAAAAGTGGTTTTTCAACACTAACACAAGTGCGAAAAGTTGTTTTTCCACACTAATACAAGTGCAAAAGTGGTTTCCTGCACCAACACAAGTGCGAAAAGTGGTTTTTCAACACTATCACAAGTGCAAAAAGTGTTTTTCCACACTAATACAAGTGCAAAAGTGGTTTCCTGCACCAACACAAGTGCGAAAAGTGGTTTTTCAACACTAACACAAGTGCGAAAAGTGGTTTTTCAACACTAACACCAGTGCGAAAAGTGGTTTTTCCACACTAATACAAGTGCAAAAGTGGTTTGCTGCACCAACACAAGTGCGAAAAGTGGTTTTTCAACACGAACACAAGTGCGAAAAGTGGTTTTTCAACACTAACACAAGTGCGAAAAGTGGTTTTTCAACACTAACACAAGTGCGAAAAGTGGTTTTTCCACACTAATACAAGTGCAAAAGTGGTTTCCTGCACCAACACAGGTGCGAAAAGTGGTTTTTCAACACTAACACAAGTGCGAAAAGTGGTTTTTCAACACTATCACAAGTGCAAAAAGTGTTTTTTCCACACTAATACAAGTGCAAAAGTGGTTTCCTGCACCAACACAAGTGCGAAAAGTGGTTTTTCAACACTAACACAAGTGCGAAAAGTGGTTTTTCAACACTAACACAAGTGCGAAAAGTGGTTTTTCCACACTAATACAAGTGCAAAAGTGGTTTGCTGCACCAACACAAGTGCGAAAAGTGGTTTTTCAACACTAACACAAGTGCGAAAAGTGGTTTTTCAACACTATCACAAGTGCAAAAAGTGTTTTTTCCACACTAATACAAGTGCAAAAGTGGTTGCCTGCACCAACACAAGTGCGAAAAGTGGTTTTTCAACACTAACACAAGTGCAAAAAGTGGTTTTTCAACACTAACACAAGTGCGAAAAGTGGTTTTTCAACACTAACACAAGTGCGAAAAGTGGTTTTTCCACACTAATACAAGTGCAAAAGTGGTTTCCTGCACCAACACAAGTGCGAAAAGTGGTTTTTCAAAACTAACACAAGTGCGAAAAGCGGTTTTTCAACACTATCACAAGTGCAAAAAGTGTTTTTTTCACACTAATACAAGTGCAAAAGTGGTTTCCTGCACCAACACAAGTGCGAAAAGTGGTTTTTCAACACTAACACAAGTGCGAAAAGTGGTTTTTCAACACTAACACAAGTGCGAAAAGTGGTTTTTCCACACTAATACAAGTACAAAAGTGGTTTCCTGCACCAACACAAGTGCGAAAAGTGGTTTTTCAACACTATCACAAGTGCAAAAAGTGTTTTTTCCACACGAATACAAGTGCAAAAGTGGTTTCCCGCACCAACACAAGTGCGAAAAGTGGTTTTTCAACACTAACACAACTGCGAAAAGTGGTTTTTCAACACTAACACAAGTGCAAAAAGTGGTTTTTCCACACTAATACAAGTGCAAAAGTGGTTTCCTGCACCAACGCAAGTGCGAAAAGTGGTTTTTCAACACTAACACAAGTGCGAAAAGTGGTTTTTCAACACTAACATAAGTGCGAAAAGTGTTTTTTCCACACTAATACAAGTGCAAAAGTGGTTTCCTGCACCAACACAAGTGCGAAAAGTGGTTTTTCAACACGAACACAAGTGCGAAAAGTGGTTTTTCAACACTAACACAAGTGCGAAAAGTGGTTTTTCAACACTAACACAAGTGCGAAAAGTGGTTTTTCCACACTAATACAAGTGCAAAAGTGGTTTCCTGCACCAACACAGGTGTGAAAAGTGGTTTTTCAACACTAACACAAGTGCGAAAAGTGGTTTTTCAACACTATCACAAGTGCAAAAAGTGTTTTTTCCACACTAATACAAGTGCAAAAGTGGTTTCCTGCACCAACACAAGTGCGAAAAGTGGTTTTTCAACACTAACACAAGTGCGAAAAGTGGTTTTTCAACACTAACACAAGTGCGAAAAGTGGTTTTTCCACACTAATACAAGTGCAAAAGTGGTTTGCTGCACCAACACAAGTGCGAAAAGTGGTTTTTCAACACTAACACAACTGCGAAAAGTGGTTTTTCAACACTAACACAAGTGCAAAAAGTGGTTTTTCCACACTAATACAAGTGCAAAAGTGGTTTCCTGCACCAACACAAGTGCGAAAAGTGGTTTTTCAACACTAACACAAGTGCGAAAAGTGGTTTTTCAACACTAACATAAGTGCGAAAAGTGTTTTTTCCACACTAATACAAGTGCAAAAGTGGTTTCCTGCACCAACACAAGTGCGAAAAGTGGTTTTTCAACACGAACACAAGTGCGAAAAGTGGTTTTTCAACACTAACACAAGTGCGAAAAGTGGTTTTTCAACACTAACACAAGTGCGAAAAGTGGTTTTTCCACACTAATACAAGTGCAAAAGTGGTTTCCTGCACCAACACAGGTGCGAAAAGTGGTTTTTCAACACTAACACAAGTGCGAAAAGTGGTTTTTCAACAATATCACAAGTGCAAAAAGTGTTTTTTCCACACTAATACAAGTGCAAAAGTGGTTTCCTGCACCAACACAAGTGCGAAAAGTGGTTTTTCAACACTAACACAAGTGCGAAAAGTGGTTTTTCAACACTAACACAAGTGCGAAAAGTGGTTTTTTTCCACACTAATACAAGTGCAAAAGTGGTTTGCTGCACCAACACAAGTGCGAAAAGTGGTTTTTCAACACTAACACAAGTGCGAAAAGTGGTTTTTCAACACTATCACAAGTGCAAAAAGTGTTTTTTTCCACACTAATACAAGTGCAAAAGTGGTTGCCTGCACCAACACAAGTGCGAAAAGTGGTTTTTCAACACTAACACAAGTGCGAAAAGTGGTTTTTCAACACTAACACAAGTGCGAATAGTGGTTTTTCCACACTAATACAAGTGCAAAAGTGGTTTCCTGCACCAACACAAGTGCGAAAAGTGGTTTTTCAACATTAACACAAGTGCGAAAAGTGGTTTTTCAACACTAACACAAGTGCGAAAAGTGGTTTTTCAACACTAACACAAGTGCGAAAAGTTGTTTTTCCACACTAATACAAGTGCAAAAGTGGTTTCCTGCACCAACACAAGTGCGAAAAGTGGTTTTTCAACACTATCACAAGTGCAAAAAGTGTTTTTCCACACTAATACAAGTGCAAAAGTGGTTTCCTGCACCAACACAAGTGCGAAAAGTGGTTTTTCAACACTATCACAAGTGCAAAAAGTGTTTTTTTCCACACTAATACAAGTGCAAAAGTGGTTGCCTGCACCAACACAAGTGCGAAAAGTGGTTTTTCAACACTAACACAAGTGCGAAAAGTGGTTTTTCAACACTAACACAAGTGCGAAAAGTGGTTTTTCAACACTAACACAAGTGCGAATAGTGGTTTTTCCACACTAATACAAGTGCAAAAGTGGTTTCCTGCACCAACACAAGTGCGAAAAGTGGTTTTTCAACACTAACACAAGTGTGAAAAGTGGTTTTTCAACACTAACACAAGTGCGAAAAGTGGTTTTTCCACACTAATATAAGTGCAAAAGTGGTTTCCTGCACCAACACAAGTGCGAAAAGTGGTTTTTCAACACTAACACAAGTGCGAAAAGTGTTTTTTCAACACTATCACAAGTGCAAAAAGTGTTTTTTCCACACTAATACAAGTGCAAAAGTGGTTTCCTGCACCAACAAAAGTGCGAAAAGTGGTTTTTCAACACTAACACAAGTGCGAAAAGTGGTTTTTCAACACTATCACAAGTGCGAAAAGTGTTTTTTCCACACTAATACAAGTGCAAAAGTGGTTTCCTGCACCAACGCAAGTGCGAAAAGTGGTTTTTCAACACTAACACAAGTGCGAAAAGTGGTTTTTCAACACTAACACAAGTGCAAAAAGTGTTTTTTCCAACCTAATACAAGTGCAAAAGTAGTTTCCTGCACCAACACATGCAAAAAGTGGTTTTTCAACACTAACACAAGTGCGAAAAGTGGTTTTTCAACACTAACACAAGTGCGAAAAGTGGTTTTTCAACACTAACACAAGTGCGAAAAGTGGTTTTTCCACACTAATACAAGTGCAAAAGTGGTTTCCTGCACCAACACAAGTGCGAAAAGTGGTTTTTCAACACTAACACAAGTGCGAAAAGTGGTTTTTCAACACTATCACAAGTGCAAAAAGTGTTTTTTCCACACTAATACAAGTACAAAAGTGGTTTCCTGCACCAACACAAGTGCGAAAAGTGGTTTTTCAACACTAACACAAGTGCGAAAAGTGGTTTTTCAACACTAACACAAGTGTGAAAAGTGGTTTTCCACACTAATACAAGTGCAAAAGTGGTTTCCTGCACCAACACAAGTGCGAGAAGTGGTTTTTCAACACTAACACAAGTGCAAAAAGTGGTTTTTCAACACTAACACAAGTGCGAAAAGTGGTTTTTCAACACTAACACAAGTGCGAAAAGTGGTTTTTCCACACTAATACAAGTGCAAAAGTGGTTTCCTGCACCAACACAAGTGCGAAAAGTAGTTTTTCAAAACTAACACAAGTGCGAAAAGCGGTTTTTCAACACTATCACAAGTGCAAAAAGTGTTTTTTTCACACTAATACAAGTTCAAAAGTGGTTTCCTGCACCAACACAAGTGCGAAAAGTGGTTTTTCAACACTAACACAAGTGCGAAAAGTGGTTTTTCAACACTAACACAAGTGCGAAAAGTGGTTTTTCCACACTATTACAAGTACAAAAGTGGTTTCCTGCACCAACACAAGTGCGAAAAGTGGTTTTTCAACACTATCACAAGTGCAAAAAGTGTTTTTTCCACACGAATACAAGTGCAAAAGTGGTTTCCCGCACCAACACAAGTGCGAAAAGTGGTTTTTCAACACTAACACAACTGCGAAAAGTGGTTTTTCAACACTAACACAAGTGCAAAAAGTGGTTTTTCCACACTAATACAAGTGCAAAAGTGGTTTCCTGCACCAACGCAAGTGCGAAAAGTGGTTTTTCAACACTAACACAAGTGCGAAAAGTGGTTTTTCAACACTAACATAAGTGCGAAAAGTGTTTTTTCCACACTAATACAAGTGCAAAAGTAGTTTCCTGCACCAACACAAGTGCGAAAAGTGGTTTTTCAACACGAACACAAGTGCGAAAAGTGGTTTTTCAACACTAACACAAGTGCGAAAAGTGGTTTTTCAACACTAACACAAGTGCGAAAAGTGGTTTTTCCACACTAATACAAGTGCAAAAGTGGTTTCCTGCACCAACACAGGTGTGAAAAGTGGTTTTTCAACACTAACACAAGTGCGAAAAGTGGTTTTTCGACACTATCACAAGTGCAAAAAGTGTTTTTTCCACACTAATACAAGTGCAAAAGTGGTTTCCTGCACCAACACAAGTGCGAAAAGTGGTTTTTCAACACTAACACAAGTGCGAAAAGTGGTTTTTCAACACTAACACAAGTGCGAAAAGTGGTTTTTCCACACTAATACAAGTGCAAAAGTGGTTTGCTGCACCAACACAAGTGCGAAAAGTGGTTTTTCAACACTAACACAACTGCGAAAAGTGGTTTTTCAACACTAACACAAGTGCAAAAAGTGGTTTTTCCACACTAATACAAGTGCAAAAGTGGTTTCCTGCACCAACACAAGTGCAAAAAGTGGTTTTTCAACACTAACACAAGTGCGAAAAGTGGTTTTTCAACACTAACATAAGTGCGAAAAGTGTTTTTTCCACACTAATACAAGTGCAAAAGTGGTTTCCTGCACCAACACAAGTGCGAAAAGTGGTTTTTCAACACGAACACAAGTGCGAAAAGTGGTTTTTCAACACTAACACAAGTGCGAAAAGTGGTTTTTCAACACTAACACAAGTGCGAAAAGTGGTTTTTCCACACTAATACAAGTGCAAAAGTGGTTTCCTGCACCAACACAGGTGCGAAAAGTGGTTTTTCAACACTAACACAAGTGCGAAAAGTGGTTTTTCAACACTATCACAAGTGCAAAAAGTGTTTTTTCCACACTAATACAAGTGCAAAAGTGGTTTCCTGCACCAACACAAGTGCGAAAAGTGGTTTTTCAACACTAACACAAGTGCGAAAAGTGGTTTTTCAACACTAACACAAGTGCGAAAAGTGGTTTTTCCACACTAATACAAGTGCAAAAGTGGTTTGCTGCACCAACACAAGTGCGAAAAGTGGTTTTTCAACACTAACACAAGTGCGAAAAGTGGTTTTTCAGCACTATCACAAGTGCAAAAAGTGTTTTTTCCACACTAATACAAGTGCAAAAGTGGTTGCCTGCACCAACACAAGTGCGAAAAGTGGTTTTTCAACACTAACACAAGTGCGAAAAGTGGTTTTTCAACACTAACACAAGTGCGAATAGTGGTTTTTCCACACTAATACAAGTGCAAAAGTGGTTTGCTGCACCAACACAAGTGCGAAAAGTGGTTTTTCAACATTAACACAAGTGCGAAAAGTGGTTTTTCAACACTAACACAAGTGCGAAAAGTGGTTTTTCAACACTAACACAAGTGCGAAAAGTTGTTTTTCCACACTAATACAAGTGCAAAAGTGGTTTCCTGCACCAACACAAGTGCGAAAAGTGGTTTTTCAACACTATCACAAGTGCAAAAAGTGTTTTTCCACACTAATACAAGTGCAAAAGTGGTTTCCTGCACCAACACAAGTGCGAAAAGTGGTTTTTCAACACTAACACAAGTGCGAAAAGTGGTTTTTCAACACTAACACCAGTGCGAAAAGTGGTTTTTCCACACTAATACAAGTGCAAAAGTGGTTTGCTGCACCAACACAAGTGCGAAAAGTGGTTTTTCAACACGAACACAAGTGCGAAAAGTGGTTTTTCAACACTAACACAAGTGCGAAAAGTGGTTTTTCAACACTAACACAAGTGCGAAAAGTGGTTTTTCCACACTAATACAAGTGCAAAAGTGGTTTCCTGCACCAACACAGGTGCGAAAAGTGGTTTTTCAACACTAACACAAGTGCGAAAAGTGGTTTTTCAACACTATCACAAGTGCAAAAAGTGTTTTTTCCACACTAATACAAGTGCAAAAGTGGTTTCCTGCACCAACACAAGTGCGAAAAGTGGTTTTTCAACACTAACACAAGTGCGAAAAGTGGTTTTTCAACACTAACACAAGTGCGAAAAGTGTTTTTTCCACACTAATACAAGTGCAAAAGTGGTTTCCTGCACCAACACAAGTGCGAAAAGTGGTTTTTCAACACGAACACAAGTGCGAAAAGTGGTTTTTCACACTAACACAAGTGCGAAAAGTGGTTTTTCAACACTAACACAAGTGCGAAAAGTGGTTTTTCCACACTATACAAGTGCAAAAGTGGTTTCCTGCACCAACACAGGTGCGAAAAGTGGTTTTTCAACACTAACACAAGTGCGAAAAGTGGTTTTTCAACACTATCACAAGTGCAAAAAGTGTTTTTTCCACACTAATACAAGTGCAAAAGTGGTTTCCTGCACCAACACAAGTGCGAAAAGTGGTTTTTCAACACTAACACAAGTGCGAAAAGTGGTTTTTCAACACTAACACAAGTGCGAAAAGTGGTTTTTCCACACTAATACAAGTGCAAAAGTGGTTTGCTGCACCAACACAAGTGCGAAAAGTGGTTTTTCAACACTAACACAAGTGCGAAAAGTGGTTTTTCAACACTATCACAAGTGCAAAAAGTGTTTTTTCCACACTAATACAAGTGCAAAAGTGGTTGCCTGCACCAACACAAGTGCGAAAAGTGGTTTTTCAACACTAACACAAGTGCGAAAAGTGGTTTTTCAACACTAACACAAGTGCGAATAGTGGTTTTTCCACACTAATACAAGTGCAAAAGTGGTTTCCTGCACCAACACAAGTGCGAAAAGTGGTTTTTCAACATTAACACAAGTGCGAAAAGTGGTTTTTCAACACTAACACAAGTGCGAAAAGTGGTTTTTCAACACTAACACAAGTGCGAAAAGTTGTTTTTCCACACTAATACAAGTGCAAAAGTGGTTTCCTGCACCAACACAAGTGCGAAAAGTGGTTTTTCAACACTATCACAAGTGCAAAAAGTGTTTTTCCACACTAATACAAGTGCAAAAGTGGTTTCCTGCACCAACACAAGTGCGAAAAGTGGTTTTTCAACACTAACACAAGTGCGAAAAGTGGTTTTTCAACAGTAACACCAGTGCGAAAAGTGTTTTTTCCACACTAATACAAGTGCAAAAGTGGTTTGCTGCACCAACACAAGTGCGAAAAGTGTTTTTCAACACGAACACAAGTGCGAAAAGTGGTTTTCCAACACTAACACAAGTGCGAAAAGTGGTTTTTCAACACTAACACAAGTGCGAAAAGTGGTTTTTCCACACTAATACAAGTGCAAAAGTGGTTTCCTGCACCAACACAGGTTGCGAAAAGTGGTTTTTCAACACTAACACAAGTGCGAAAAGTGGTTTTTCAACACTATCACAAGTGCAAAAAGTGTTTTTTCCACACTAATACAAGTGCAAAAGTGGTTTCCTGCACCAACACAAGTGCGAAAAGTGGTTTTTCAACACTAACACAAGTGCGAAAAGTGGTTTTTCAACACTAACACAAGTGCGAAAAGTGGTTTTTCCACACTAATACAAGTGCAAAAGTGGTTTGCTGCACCAACACAAGTGCGAAAAGTGGTTTTTCAACACTAACACAAGTGCGAAAAGTGGTTTTTCAACACTATCACAAGTGCAAAAAGTGTTTTTTTCCACACTAATACAAGTGCAAAAGTGGTTGCCTGCACCAACACAAGTGCGAAAAGTGGTTTTTCAACACTAACACAAGTGCGAAAAGTGGTTTTTCAACACTAACACAAGTGCGAATAGTGGTTTTTCCACACTAATACAAGGGCAAAAGTGGTTTCCTGCACCAACACAAGTGTGAAAAGTGGTTTTTCAACATTAACACAAGTGCGAAAAGTGGTTTTTCAACACTAACACAAGTGCGAAAAGTGGTTTTTCAACACTAACACAAGTGCGAAAAGTTGTTTTTCCACACTAATACAAGTGCAAAAGTGGTTTCCTGCACCAACACAAGTGCGAAAAGTGGTTTTTCAACACTATCACAAGTGCAAAAAGTGTTTTTCCACACAAATACAAGTGCAAAAGTGGTTTCCTGCACCAACACAAGTGCGAAAAGTGGTTTTTCAACACTAACACAAGTGCGAAAAGTGGTTTTTCAACACTAACACCAGGGCGAAAAGTGGTTTTTCCACACTAATACAAGTGCAAAAGTGGTTTGCTGCACCAACACAAGTGCGAAAAGTGGTTTTTCAACACTAACACAAGTGCGAAAAGTGGTTTTTCAACACTAACACAAGTGCGAATAGTGGTTTTTCCACACTAATACAAGTGCAAAAGTGGTTTCCTGCACCAACACAAGTGCGAAAAGTGGTTTTTCAACACTAACACAAGTGTGAAAAGTGGTTTTTCAACACTAACACAAGTGCGAAAAGTGGTTTTTCCACACTAATATAAGTGCAAAAGTGGTTTCCTGCACCAACACAAGTGCGAAAAGTGGTTTTTCAACACTAACACAAGTGCGAAAAGTGGTTTTTCAACACTATCACAAGTGCAAAAAGTGTTTTTTCCACACTAATACAAGTGCAAAAGTGGTTTCCTGCACCAACAAAAGTGCGAAAAGTGGTTTTTCAACACTAACACAAGTGCGAAAAGTGGTTTTTCAACACTATCACAAGTGCGAAAAGTGTTTTTTCCACACTAATACAAGTGCAAAAGTGGTTTCCTGCACCAACACAAGTGCGAAAAGTGGTTTTTCAACACTAACACAAGTGCGAAAAGTGGTTTTTCAACACAAACACAAGTGCAAAAAGTGTTTTTTCCAACCTAATACAAGTGCAAAAGTAGTTTCCTGCACCAACACATGCAAAAAGTGGTTTTTCAACACTAACACAAGTGCGAAAAGTGGTTTTTCAACACTAACACAAGTGCGAAAAGTGGTTTTTCAACACTAACACAAGTGCGAAAAGTGGTTTTTCCACACTAATACAAGTGCAAAAGTGGTTTCCTGCACCAACACAAGTGCGAAAAGTGGTTTTTCAACACTAACACAAGTGCGAAAAGTGGTTTTTCAACACTATCACAAGTGCAAAAAGTGTTTTTTCCACACTAATACAAGTGCAAAAGTGGTTTCCTGCACCAACACAAGTGCGAAAAGTGGTTTTTCAACACTAACACAAGTGCGAAAAGTGGTTTTTCAACACTAACACAAGTGTGAAAAGTGGTTTTTCCACACTAATACAAGTGCAAAAGTGGTTTCCTGCACCAACACAAGTGCGAGAAGTGGTTTTTCAACACTAACACAAGTGCAAAAAGTGGTTTTTCAACACTAACACAAGTGCGAAAAGTGGTTTTTCAACACTAACACAAGTGCGAAAAGTGGTTTTTCCACACTAATACAAGTGCAAAAGTGGTTTCCTGCACCAACACAAGTGCAAAAAGTGGTTTTTCAACACTAACACAAGTGCGAAAAGTGGTTTTTCAACACTAACATAAGTGCGAAAAGTGTTTTTTCCACACTAATACAAGTGCAAAAGTGGTTTCCTGCACCAACACAAGTGCGAAAAGTGGTTTTTCAACACGAACACAAGTGCGAAAAGTGGTTTTTCAACACTAACACAAGTGCGAAAAGTGGTTTTTCAACACTAACACAAGTGCGAAAAGTGGTTTTTCCACACTAATACAAGTGCAAAAGTGGTTTCCTGCACCAACACAGGTGCGAAAAGTGGTTTTTCAACACTAACACAAGTGCGAAAAGTGGTTTTTCAACACTATCACAAGTGCAAAAAGTGTTTTTTCCACACTAATACAAGTGCAAAAGTGGTTTCCTGCACCAACACAAGTGCGAAAAGTGGTTTTTCAACACTAACACAAGTGCGAAAAGTGGTTTTTCAACACTAACACAAGTGCGAAAAGTGGTTTTTCCACACTAATACAAGTGCAAAAGTGGTTTGCTGCACCAACACAAGTGCGAAAAGTGGTTTTTCAACACTAACACAAGTGCGAAAAGTGGTTTTTCAACACTATCACAAGTGCAAAAAGTGTTTTTTCCACACTAATACAAGTGCAAAAGTGGTTGCCTGCACCAACACAAGTGCGAAAAGTGGTTTTTCAACACTAACACAAGTGCGAAAAGTTGTTTTTCAACACTAACACAAGTGCGAATAGTGGTTTTTCCACACTAATACAAGTGCAAAAGTGGTTTCCTGCACCAACACAAGTGCGAAAAGTGGTTTTTCAACATTAACACAAGTGCGAAAAGTGGTTTTTCAACACTAACACAAGTGCGAAAAGTGGTTTTTCAACACTAACACAAGTGCGAAAAGTTGTTTTTCCACACTAATACAAGTGCAAAAGTGGTTTCCTGCACCAACACAAGTGCGAAAAGTGGTTTTTCAACACTATCACAAGTGCAAAAAGTGTTTTTCCACACTAATACAAGTGCAAAAGTGGTTTCCTGCACCAACACAAGTGCGAAAAGTGGTTTTTCAACACTAACACAAGTGCGAAAAGTGGTTTTTCAACACTAACACCAGTGCGAAAAGTGGTTTTTCCACACTAATACAAGTGCAAAAGTGGTTTGCTGCACCAACACAAGTGCGAAAAGTGGTTTTTCAACACGAACACAAGTGCGAAAAGTGGTTTTTCAACACTAACACAAGTGCGAAAAGTGGTTTTTCAACACTAACACAAGTGCAAAAAGTGGTTTTTCCACACTAATACAAGTGCAAAAGTGGTTTCCTGCACCAACACAGGTGCGAAAAGTGGTTTTTCAACACTAACACAAGTGCGAAAAGTGGTTTTTCAACACTATCACAAGTGCAAAAAGTGTTTTTTCCACACTAATACAAGTGCAAAAGTGGTTTCCTGCACCAACACAAGTGCGAAAAGTGGTTTTTCAACACTAACACAAGTGCGAAAAGTGGTTTTTCAACACTAACACAAGTGCGAAAAGTGGTTTTTCCACACTAATACAAGTGCAAAAGTGGTTTGCTGCACCAACACAAGTGCGAAAAGTGGTTTTTCAACACTAACACAAGTGCGAAAAGTGGTTTTTCAACACTATCACAAGTGCAAAAAGTGTTTTTTCCACACTAATACAAGTGCAAAAGTGGTTGCCTGCACCAACACAAGTGCGAAAAGTGGTTTTTCAACACTAACACAAGTGCAAAAAGTGGTTTTTCAACACTAACACAAGTGCGAAAAGTGGTTTTTCAACACTAACACAAGTGCGAAAAGTGGTTTTTCCACACTAATACAAGTGCAAAAGTGGTTTCCTGCACCAACACAAGTGCGAAAAGTGGTTTTTCAAAACTAACACAAGTGCGAAAAGCGGTTTTTCAACACTATCACAAGTGCAAAAAGTGTTTTTTTCACACTAATACAAGTGCAAAAGTGGTTTCCTGCACCAACACAAGTGCGAAAAGTGGTTTTTCAACACTAACACAAGTGCGAAAAGTGGTTTTTCAACACTAACACAAGTGCGAAAAGTGGTTTTTCCACACTAATACAAGTACAAAAGTGGTTTCCTGCACCAACACAAGTGCGAAAAGTGGTTTTTCAACACTATCACAAGTGCAAAAAGTGTTTTTTCCACACGAATACAAGTGCAAAAGTGGTTTCCCGCACCAACACAAGTGCGAAAAGTGGTTTTTCAACACTAACACAACTGCGAAAAGTGGTTTTTCAACACTAACACAAGTGCAAAAAGTGGTTTTTCCACACTAATACAAGTGCAAAAGTGGTTTCCTGCACCAACGCAAGTGCGAAAAGTGGTTTTTCAACACTAACACAAGTGCGAAAAGTGGTTTTTCAACACTAACATAAGTGCGAAAAGTGTTTTTTCCACACTAATACAAGTGCAAAAGTGGTTTCCTGCACCAACACAAGTGCGAAAAGTGGTTTTTCAACACAAACACAAGTGCGAAAAGTGGTTTTTCAACACTAACACAAGTGCGAAAAGTGGTTTTTCAACACTAACACAAGTGCGAAAAGTGGTTTTTCCACACTAATACAAGTGCAAAAGTGGTTTCCTGCACCAACACAGGTGTGAAAAGTGGTTTTTCAACACTAACACAAGTGCGAAAAGTGGTTTTTCAACACTATCACAAGTGCAAAAAGTGTTTTTTCCACACTAATACAAGTGCAAAAGTGGTTTCCTGCACCAACACAAGTGCGAAAAGTGGTTTTTCAACACTAACACAAGTGCGAAAAGTGGTTTTTCAACACTAACACAAGTGCGAAAAGTGGTTTTTCCACACTAATACAAGTGCAAAAGTGGTTTGCTGCACCAACACAAGTGCGAAAAGTGGTTTTTCAACACTAACACAACTGCGAAAAGTGGTTTTTCAACACTAACACAAGTGCAAAAAGTGGTTTTTCCACACTAATACAAGTGCAAAAGTGGTTTCCTGCACCAACACAAGTGCGAAAAGTGGTTTTTCAACACTAACACAAGTGCGAAAAGTGGTTTTTCAACACTAACATAAGTGCGAAAAGTATTTTTTCCACACTAATACAAGTGCAAAAGTGGTTTCCTGCACCAACACAAGTGCGAAAAGTGGTTTTTCAACACGAACACAAGTGCGAAAAGTGGTTTTTCAACACTAACACAAGTGCGAAAAGTGGTTTTTCAACACTAACACAAGTGCGAAAAGTGGTTTTTCCACACTAATACAAGTGCAAAAGTGGTTTCCTGCACCAACACAGGTGCGAAAAGTGGTTTTTCAACACTAACACAAGTGCGAAAAGTGGTTTTTCAACAATATCACAAGTGCAAAAAGTGTTTTTTCCACACTAATACAAGTGCAAAAGTGGTTTCCTGCACCAACACAAGTGCGAAAAGTGGTTTTTCAACACTAACACAAGTGCGAAAAGTGGTTTTTCAACACTAACACAAGTGCGAAAAGTGGTTTTTCCACACTAATACAAGTGCAAAAGTGGTTTGCTGCACCAACACAAGTGCGAAAAGTGGTTTTTCAACACTAACACAACTGCGAAAAGTGGTTTTTCAACACTAACACAAGTGCAAAAAGTGGTTTTTCCACACTAATACAAGTGCAAAAGTGGTTTCCTGCACCAACACAAGTGCGAAAAGTGGTTTTTCAACACTAACACAAGTGCGAAAAGTGGTTTTTCAACACTAACATAAGTGCGAAAAGTATTTTTTCCACACTAATACAAGTGCAAAAGTGGTTTCCTGCACCAACACAAGTGCGAAAAGTGGTTTTTCAACACGAACACAAGTGCGAAAAGTGGTTTTTCAACACTAACACAAGTGCGAAAAGTGGTTTTTCAACACTAACACAAGTGCGAAAAGTGGTTTTTCCACACTAATACAAGTGCAAAAGTGGTTTCCTGCACCAACACAGGTGCGAAAAGTGGTTTTTCAACACTAACACAAGTGCGAAAAGTGGTTTTTCAACAATATCACAAGTGCAAAAAGTGTTTTTTCCACACTAATACAAGTGCAAAAGTGGTTTCCTGCACCAACACAAGTGCGAAAAGTGGTTTTTCAACACTAACACAAGTGCGAAAAGTGGTTTTTCAACACTAACACAAGTGCGAAAAGTGGTTTTTCCACACTAATACAAGTGCAAAAGTGGTTTGCTGCACCAACACAAGTGCGAAAAGTGGTTTTTCAACACTAACACAAGTGCAAAAAGTGGTTTTTCAACACTATCACAAGTGCAAAAAGTGTTTTTTCCACACTAATACAAGTGCAAAAGTGGTTGCCTGCACCAACACAAGTGCGAAAAGTGGTTTTTCAACACTAACACAAGTGCGAAAAGTGGTTTTTCAACACTAACACAAGTGCGAATAGTGGTTTTTCCACACTAATACAAGTGCAAAAGTGGTTTCCTGCACCAACACAAGTGCGAAAAGTGGTTTTTCAACATTAACACAAGTGCGAAAAGTGGTTTTTCAACACTAACACAAGTGCGAAAAGTGGTTTTTCAACACTAACACAAGTGCGAAAAGTTGTTTTTCCACACTAATACAAGTGCAAAAGTGGTTTCCTGCACCAACACAAGTGCGAAAAGTGGTTTTTCAACACTATCACAAGTGCAAAAAGTGTTTTTCCACACTAATACAAGTGCAAAAGTGGTTTCCTGCACCAACACAAGTGCGAAAAGTGGTTTTTCAACACTAACACAAGTGCGAAAAGTGGTTTTTCAACAGTAACACCAGTGCGAAAAGTGGTTTTTCCACACTAATACAAGTGCAAAAGTGGTTTGCTGCACCAACACAAGTGCGAAAAGTGGTTTTTCAACACGAACACAAGTGCGAAAAGTGGTTTTTCAACACTAACACAAGTGCGAAAAGTGGTTTTTCAACACTAACACAAGTGCGAAAAGTGGTTTTTCCACACTAATACAAGTGCAAAAGTGGTTTCCTGCACCAACACAGGTGCGAAAAGTGGTTTTTCAACACTAACACAAGTGCGAAAAGTGGTTTTTCAACACTATCACAAGTGCAAAAAGTGTTTTTTCCACACTAATACAAGTGCAAAAGTGGTTTCCTGCACCAACACAAGTGCGAAAAGTGGTTTTTCAACACTAACACAAGTGCGAAAAGTGGTTTTTCAACACTAACACAAGTGCGAAAAGTGGTTTTTCCACACTAATACAAGTGCAAAAGTGGTTTGCTGCACCAACACAAGTGCGAAAAGTGGTTTTTCAACACTAACACAAGTGCGAAAAGTGGTTTTTCAACACTATCACAAGTGCAAAAAGTGTTTTTTCCACACTAATACAAGTGCAAAAGTGGTTGCCTGCACCAACACAAGTGCGAAAAGTGGTTTTTCAACACTAACACAAGTGCGAAAAGTGGTTTTTCAACACTAACACAAGTGCGAATAGTGGTTTTTCCACACTAATACAAGGGCAAAAGTGGTTTCCTGCACCAACACAAGTGTGAAAAGTGGTTTTTCAACATTAACACAAGTGCGAAAAGTGGTTTTTCAACACTAACACAAGTGCGAAAAGTGGTTTTTCAACACTAACACAAGTGCGAAAAGTTGTTTTTCCACACTAATACAAGTGCAAAAGTGGTTTCCTGCACCAACACAAGTGCGAAAAGTGGTTTTTCAACACTATCACAAGTGCAAAAAGTGTTTTTCCACACAAATACAAGTGCAAAAGTGGTTTCCTGCACCAACACAAGTGCGAAAAGTGGTTTTTCAACACTAACACAAGTGCGAAAAGTGGTTTTTCAACACTAACACCAGTGCGAAAAGTGGTTTTTCCACACTAATACAAGTGCAAAAGTGGTTTGCTGCACCAACACAAGTGCGAAAAGTGGTTTTTCAACACTAACACAAGTGCGAAAAGTGGTTTTTCAACACTAACACAAGTGCGAATAGTGGTTTTTCCACACTAATACAAGTGCAAAAGTGGTTTCCTGCACCAACACAAGTGCGAAAAGTGGTTTTTCAACACTATCACAAGTGCAAAAAGTGTTTTTCCACACTAATACAAGTGCAAAAGTGGTTTCCTGCACCAACACAAGTGCGAAAAGTGGTTTTTCAACACTAACACAAGTGCGAAAAGTGGTTTTTCAACAGTAACACCAGTGCGAAAAGTGGTTTTTCCACACTAATACAAGTGCAAAAGTGGTTTGCTGCACCAACACAAGTGCGAAAAGTGGTTTTTCAACACGAACACAAGTGCGAAAAGTGGTTTTTCAACACTAACACAAGTGTGAAAAGTGGTTTTTCAACACTAACACAAGTGCGAAAAGTGGTTTTTCCACACTAATACAAGTGCAAAAGTGGTTTCCTGCACCAACACAGGTGCGAAAAGTGGTTTTTCAACACTAACACAAGTGCGAAAAGTGGTTTTTCAACACTATCACAAGTGCAAAAAGTGTTTTTTCCACACTAATACAAGTGCAAAAGTGGTTTCCTGCACCAACACAAGTGCGAAAAGTGGTTTTTCAACACTAACACAAGTGCGAAAAGTGGTTTTTCAACACTAACACAAGTGCGAAAAGTGGTTTTTCCACACTAATACAAGTGCAAAAGTGGTTTGCTGCACCAACACAAGTGCGAAAAGTGGTTTTTCAACACTAACACAAGTGCGAAAAGTGGTTTTTCAACACTATCACAAGTGCAAAAAGTGTTTTTTCCACACTAATACAAGTGCAAAAGTGGTTGCCTGCACCAACACAAGTGCGAAAAGTGGTTTTTCAACACTAACACAAGTGCGAAAAGTGGTTTTTCAACACTAACACAAGTGCGAATAGTGGTTTTTCCACACTAATACAAGGGCAAAAGTGGTTTCCTGCACCAACACAAGTGTGAAAAGTGGTTTTTCAACATTAACACAAGTGCGAAAAGTGGTTTTTCAACACTAACACAAGTGCGAAAAGTGGTTTTTCAACACTAACACAAGTGCGAAAAGTTGTTTTTCCACACTAATACAAGTGCAAAAGTGGTTTCCTGCACCAACACAAGTGCGAAAAGTGGTTTTTCAACACTATCACAAGTGCAAAAAGTGTTTTTCCACACAAATACAAGTGCAAAAGTGGTTTCCTGCACCAACACAAGTGCGAAAAGTGGTTTTTCAACACTAACACAAGTGCGAAAAGTGGTTTTTCAACACTAACACCAGTGCGAAAAGTGGTTTTTCCACACTAATACAAGTGCAAAAGTGGTTTGCTGCACCAACACAAGTGCGAAAAGTGGTTTTTCAACACTAACACAAGTGCGAAAAGTGGTTTTTCAACACTAACACAAGTGCGAATAGTGGTTTTTCCACACTAATACAAGTGCAAAAGTGGTTTCCTGCACCAACACAAGTGCGAAAAGTGGTTTTTCAACACTAACACAAGTGTGAAAAGTGGTTTTTCAACACTAACACAAGTGCGAAAAGTGGTTTTTCCACACTAATATAAGTGCAAAAGTGGTTTCCTGCACCAACACAAGTGCGAAAAGTGGTTTTTCAACACTAACACAAGTGCGAAAAGTGGTTTTTCAACACTATCACAAGTGCAAAAAGTGTTTTTTCCACACTAATACAAGTGCAAAAGTGGTTTCCTGCACCAACAAAAGTGCGAAAAGTGGTTTTTCAACACTAACACAAGTGCGAAAAGTGGTTTTTCAACACTATCACAAGTGCGAAAAGTGTTTTTTCCACACTAATACAAGTGCAAAAGTGGTTTCCTGCACCAACACAAGTGCGAAAAGTGGTTTTTCAACACTAACACAAGTGCGAAAAGTGGTTTTTCAACACTAACACAAGTGCGAAAAGTGGTTTTTCAACACTAACACAAGTGCGAAAAGTGGTTTTTCCACACTAATACAAGTGCAAAAGTGGTTTCCTGCACCAACACAAGTGCGAAAAGTGGTTTTTCAACACTAACACAAGTGCGAAAAGTGGTTTTTCAACACTATCACAAGTGCAAAAAGTGTTTTTTCCACACTAATACAAGTGCAAAAGTGGTTTCCTGCACCAACACAAGTGCGAAAAGTGGTTTTTCAACACTAACACAAGTGCGAAAAGTGGTTTTTCAACACTAACACAAGTGTGAAAAGTGGTTTTTCCACACTAATACAAGTGCAAAAGTGGTTTCCTGCACCAACACAAGTGCGAGCAGTGGTTTTTCAACACTAACACAAGTGCAAAAAGTGGTTTTTCAACACTAACACAAGTGCGAAAAGTGGTTTTTCAACACTAACACAAGTGCGAAAAGTGGTTTTTCCACACTAATACAAGTGCAAAAGTGGTTTCCTGCACCAACACAAGTGCGAAAAGTGGTTTTTCAACACTAACACAAGTGCGAAAAGTGGTTTTTCAACACTAACACCAGTGCGAAAAGTGGTTTTTCCACACTAATACAAGTGCAAAAGTGGTTTGCTGCACCAACACAAGTGCGAAAAGTGGTTTTTCAACACTAACACAAGTGCGAAAAGTGGTTTTTCAACACTAACACAAGTGCGAATAGTGGTTTTTCCACACTAATACAAGTGCAAAAGTGGTTTCCTGCACCAACACAAGTGCGAAAAGTGGTTTTTCAACACTAACACAAGTGTGAAAAGTGGTTTTTCAACACTAACACAAGTGCGAAAAGTGGTTTTTCCACACTAATATAAGTGCAAAAGTGGTTTCCTGCACCAACACAAGTGCGAAAAGTGGTTTTTCAACACTAACACAAGTGCGAAAAGTGGTTTTTCAACACTATCACAAGTGCAAAAAGTGTTTTTTCCACACTAATACAAGTGCAAAAGTGGTTTCCTGCACCAACAAAAGTGCGAAAAGTGGTTTTTCAACACTAACACAAGTGCGAAAAGTGGTTTTTCAACACTATCACAAGTGCGAAAAGTGTTTTTTCCACACTAATACAAGTGCAAAAGTGGTTTCCTGCACCAACACAAGTGCGAAAAGTGGTTTTTCAACACTAACACAAGTGCGAAAAGTGGTTTTTCAACACTAACACAAGTGCGAAAAGTGGTTTTTCAACACTAACACAAGTGCGAAAAGTGGTTTTTCCACACTAATACAAGTGCAAAAGTGGTTTCCTGCACCAACACAAGTGCGAAAAGTGGTTTTTCAACACTAACACAAGTGCGAAAAGTGGTTTTTCAACACTATCACAAGTGCAAAAAGTGTTTTTTCCACACTAATACAAGTGCAAAAGTGGTTTCCTGCACCAACACAAGTGCGAAAAGTGGTTTTTCAACACTAACACAAGTGCGAAAAGTGGTTTTTCAACACTAACACAAGTGTGAAAAGTGGTTTTTCCACACTAATACAAGTGCAAAAGTGGTTTCCTGCACCAACACAAGTGCGAGAAGTGGTTTTTCAACACTAACACAAGTGCAAAAAGTGGTTTTTCAACACTAACACAAGTGCGAAAAGTGGTTTTTCAACACTAACACAAGTGCGAAAAGTGGTTTTTCCACACTAATACAAGTGCAAAAGTGGTTTCCTGCACCAACACAAGTGCGAAAAGTGGTTTTTCAAAACTAACACAAGTGCGAAAAGTGGTTTTTCAACACTATCACAAGTGCAAAAAGTGTTTTTTTCACACTAATACAAGTGCAAAAGTGGTTTCCTGCACCAACACAAGTGCGAAAAGTGGTTTTTCAACACTAACACAAGTGCGAAAAGTGGTTTTTCAACACTAACACAAGTGTGAAAAGTGGTTTTTCCACACTAATACAAGTACAAAAGTGGTTTCCTGCACCAACACAAGTGCGAAAAGTGGTTTTTCAACACTATCACAAGTGCAAAAAGTGTTTTTTCCACACGAATACAAGTGCAAAAGTGGTTTCCCGCACCAACACAAGTGCGAAAAGTGGTTTTTCAACACTAACACAACTGCGAAAAGTGGTTTTTCAACACTAACACAAGTGCAAAAAGTGGTTTTTCCACACTAATACAAGTGCAAAAGTGGTTTCCTGCACCAACACAAGTGCGAAAAGTGGTTTTTCAACACTAACACAAGTGCGAAAAGTGGTTTTTCAACACTAACATAAGTGCGAAAAGTGTTCACACTAATACAAGTGCAAAAGTGGTTTCCTGCACCAACACAAGTGCGAAAAGTGGTTTTTCAACACGAACACAAGTGCGAAAAGTGGTTTTTCAACACTAACACAAGTGCGAAAAGTGGTTTTTCAACACTAACACAAGTGCGAAAAGTGGTTTTTCCACACTAATACAAGTGCAAAAGTGGTTTCCTGCACCAACACAGGTGCGAAAAGTGGTTTTTCAACACTAACACAAGTGCGAAAAGTGGTTTTTCAACACTATCACAAGTGCAAAAAGTGTTTTTTCCACACTAATACAAGTGCAAAATTGGTTTCCTGCACCAACACAAGTGCGAAAAGTGGTTTTTCAACACTAACACAAGTGCGAAAAGTGGTTTTTCAACACTAACACAAGTGCGAAAAGTGGTTTTTCCACACTAATACAAGTGCAAAAGTGGTTTCCTGCACCAACACAAGTGCGAAAAGTGGTTTTTCAAAACTAACACAAGTGCGAAAAGCGGTTTTTCAACACTATCACAAGTGCAAAAAGTGTTTTTTTCACACTAATACAAGTGCAAAAGTGGTTTCCTGCACCAACACAAGTGCGAAAAGTGGTTTTTCAACACTAACACAAGTGCGAAAAGTGGTTTTTCAACACTAACACAAGTGCGAAAAGTGGTTTTTCCACACTAATACAAGTACAAAAGTGGTTTCCTGCACCAACACAAGTGCGAAAAGTGGTTTTTCAACACTATCACAAGTGCAAAAAGTGTTTTTTCCACACGAATACAAGTGCAAAAGTGGTTTCCCGCACCAACACAAGTGCGAAAAGTGGTTTTTCAACACTAACACAACTGCGAAAAGTGGTTTTTCAACACTAACACAAGTGCAAAAAGTGGTTTTTCCACACTAATACAAGTGCAAAAGTGGTTTCCTGCACCAACACAAGTGCGAAAAGTGGTTTTTCAACACTAACACAAGTGCGAAAAGTGCTTTTTCAACACTAACATAAGTGCGAAAAGTGTTTTTTCCACACTAATACAAGTGCAAAAGTGGTTTCCTGCACCAACACAAGTGCGAAAAGTGGTTTTTCAACACGAACACAAGTGCGAAAAGTGGTTTTTCAACACTAACACAAGTGCGAAAAGTGGTTTTTCAACACTAACACAAGTGCGAAAAGTGGTTTTTCCACACTAATACAAGTGCAAAAGTGGTTTCCTGCACCAACACAGGTGCGAAAAGTGGTTTTTCAACACTAACAAGTGCGAAAAGTGGTTTTTCAACACTATCACAAGTGCAAAAAGTGTTTTTTCCACACTAATACAAGTGCAAAAGTGGTTTCCTGCACCAACACAAGTGCGAAAAGTGGTTTTTCAACACTAACACAAGTGCGAAAAGTGGTTTTTCAACACTAACACAAGTGCAAAAAGTGGTTTTTCCACACTAATACAAGTGAAAAAGTGGTTTGCTGCACCAACACAAGTGCGAAAAGTGGTTTTTCAACACTAACACAACTGCGAAAAGTGGTTTTTCAACACTAACAAGTGCAAAAAGTGGTTTTTCCACACTAATACAAGTGCAAAAGTGGTGTCCTGCACCAACACAAGTGCGAAAAGTGTTTTTTCAACACTATCACAAGTGCAAAAAGTGTTTTTTCCACACGAATACAAGTGCAAAAGTGGTTTCCCGCACCAACACAAGTGCGAAAAGTGGTTTTTCAACACTAACACAACTGCGAAAAGTGGTTTTTCAACACTAACACAAGTGCAAAAAGTGGTTTTTCCACACTAATACAAGTGCAAAAGTGGTTTCCTGCACCAACACAAGTGCGAAAAGTGGTTTTTCAACACTAACACAAGTGCGAAAAGTGCTTTTTCAACACTAACATAAGTGCGAAAAGTGTTTTTTCCACACTAATACAAGTGCAAAAGTGGTTTCCTGCACCAACACAAGTGCGAAAAGTGGTTTTTCAACATGAACACAAGTGCGAAAAGTGGTTTTTCAACACTAACACAAGTGTGAAAAGTGGTTTTTCAACACTAACACAAGTGCGAAAAGTGGTTTGTTCCACACTAATACAAGTGCAAAAGTGGTTTCCTGCACCAACACAGGTGCGAAAAGTGGTTTTTCAACACTAACACAAGTGCGAAAAGTGGTTTTTCAACACTATCACAAGTGCAAAAAGTGTTTTTTCCACACTAATACAAGTGCAAAAGTGGTTTCCTGCACCAACACAAGTGCGAAAAGTGGTTTTTCAACACTAACACAAGTGCGAAAAGTGGTTTTTCAACACTAACACAAGTGCAAAAAGTGGTTTTTCCACACTAATACAAGTGCAAAAGTGGTTTGCTGCACCAACACAAGTGCGAAAAGTGGTTTTTCAACACTAACACAACTGCGAAAAGTGGTTTTTCAACACTAACAAGTGCAAAAGTGGTTTTTCCACACTAATACAAGTGCAAAAGTGGTGTCCTGCACCAACACAAGTGCGAAAAGTGGTTTTTCAACACTAACACAGTGCGAAAAGTGATTTTTCAACACTAACATAAGTGCGAAAAGTGTTTTTTCCACACTAATACAAGTGCAAAAGTGGTTTCCTGCACCAACACAAGTGCGAAAAGTGGTTTTTCAACACGAACACAAGTGCAAAAAGTGGTTTTTCAACACTAACACAAGTGCGAAAAGTGGTTTTTCAACACTAACACAAGTGCGAAAAGTGGTTTTTCCACACTAATACAAGTGCAAAAGTGGTTTCCTGCACCAACACAGGTGCGAAAAGTGGTTTTTCAACACTAACACAAGTGCGAAAAGTGGTTTTTCAACACTATCACAAGTGCAAAAAGTGTTTTTTCACACTAATACAAGTGCAAAAGTGGTTTCCTGCACCAACACAAGTGCGAAAAGTGGTTTTTCAACACTAACACAAGTGCGAAAAGTGGTTTTTCAACACTAACACAAGTGCGAAAAGTGGTTTTTTCCACACTAATACAAGTGCAAAAGTGGTTTGCTGCACCAACACAAGTGCGAAAAGTGGTTTTTCAACACTAACACAAGTGCGAAAAGTGGTTTTTCAACACTATCACAAGTGCAAAAAGTGTTTTTTCCACACTAATACAAGTGCAAAAGTGGTTGCCTGCACCAACACAAGTGCGAAAAGTGGTTTTTCAACACTAACACAAGTGCGAAAAGTGGTTTTTTCAACACTAACACAAGTGCAAAAAGTGGTTTTTCAACACTAACACAAGTGCGAAAAGTGGTTTTTCAACACTAACACAAGTGCGAATAGTGGTTTTTTCCACACTAATACAAGTGCAAAAGTGGTTTCCTGCACCAACACAAGTGCGAAAAGTGGTTTTTCAACACTATCACAAGTGCAAAAAGTGTTTTTCCACACTAATACAAGTGCAAAAGTGGTTTCCTGCACCAACACAAGTGCGAAAAGTGGTTTTTCAACACTAACACAAGTGCGAAAAGTGGTTTTTCAACAGTAACACCAGTGCGAAAAGTGGTTTTTCCACACTAATACAAGGGCAAAAGTGGTTTGCTGCACCAACACAAGTGCGAAAAGTGGTTTTTCAACACGAACACAAGTGCGAAAAGTGGTTTTTCAACACTAACACAAGTGTGAAAAGTGGTTTTTCAACACTAACACAAGTGCGAAAAGTGGTTTTTCCACACTAATACAAGTGCAAAAGTGGTTTCCTGCACCAACACAAGTGCGAAAAGTGGTTTTTCAACACTATCACAAGTGCAAAAAGTGTTTTTCCACACAAATACAAGTGCAAAAGTGGTTTCCTGCACCAACACAAGTGCGAAAAGTGGTTTTTCAACACTAACACAAGTGCGAAAAGTGGTTTTTCAACACTAACACCAGTGCGAAAAGTGGTTTTTCCACACTAATACAAGTGCAAAAGTGGTTTGCTGCACCAACACAAGTGCGAAAAGTGGTTTTTCAACACTAACACAAGTGCGAAAAGTGGTTTTTCAACACTAACACAAGTGCGAATAGTGGTTTTTCCACACTAATACAAGTGCAAAAGTGGTTTCCTGCACCAACACAAGTGCGAAAAGTGGTTTTTCAACACTAACACAAGTGTGAAAAGTGGTTTTTCAACACTAACACAAGTGCGAAAAGTGGTTTTTCCACACTAATATAAGTGCAAAAGTGGTTTCCTGCACCAACACAAGTGCGAAAAGTGGTTTTTCAACACTAACACAAGTGCGAAAAGTGGTTTTTCAACACTATCACAAGTGCAAAAAGTGTTTTTTCCACACTAATACAAGTGCAAAAGTGGTTTCCTGCACCAACAAAAGTGCGAAAAGTGGTTTTTCAACACTAACACAAGTGCGAAAAGTGGTTTTTCAACACTATCACAAGTGCGAAAAGTGTTTTTTCCACACTAATACAAGTGCAAAAGTGGTTTCCTGCACCAACACAAGTGCGAAAAGTGGTTTTTCAACACTAACACAAGTGCGAAAAGTGGTTTTTCAACACAAACACAAGTGCAAAAAGTGTTTTTTCCAACCTAATACAAGTGCAAAAGTAGTTTCCTGCACCAACACATGCAAAAAGTGGTTTTTTCAACACTAACACAAGTGCGAAAAGTGGTTTTTCAACACTAACACAAGTGCGAAAAGTGGTTTTTCAACACTAACACAAGTGCGAAAAGTGGTTTTTCCACACTAATACAAGTGCAAAAGTGGTTTCCTGCACCAACACAAGTGCGAAAAGTGGTTTTTCAACACTAACACAAGTGCGAAAAGTGGTTTTTCAACACTATCACAAGTGCAAAAAGTGTTTTTTCCACACTAATACAAGTGCAAAAGTGGTTTCCTGCACCAACACAAGTGCGAAAAGTGGTTTTTCAACACTAACACAAGTGCGAAAAGTGGTTTTTCAACACTAACACAAGTGTGAAAAGTGGTTTTTCCACACTAATACAAGTGCAAAAGTGGTTTCCTGCACCAACACAAGTGCGAGAAGTGGTTTTTCAACACTAACACAAGTGCAAAAAGTGGTTTTTCAACACTAACACAAGTGCGAAAAGTGGTTTTTCAACACTAACACAAGTGCGAAAAGTGGTTTTTCCACACTAATACAAGTGCAAAAAGTGGTTTCCTGCACCAACACAAGTGCAAAAAGTGGTTTTTCAACACTAACACAAGTGCGAAAAGTGGTTTTTCAACACTAACATAAGTGCGAAAAGTGTTTTTTCCACACTAATACAAGTGCAAAAGTGGTTTCCTGCACCAACACAAGTGCGAAAAGTGGTTTTTCAACACGAACACAAGTGCGAAAAGTGGTTTTCAACACTAACACAAGTGCGAAAAGTGGTTTTTTCAACACTAACACAAGTGCGTAAAGTGGTTTTTCCACACTAATACAAGTGCAAAAGTGGTTTCCTGCACCAACACAGGTGCGAAAAGTGGTTTTTCAACACTAACACAAGTGCGAAAAGTGGTTTTTTCAACACTATCACAAGTGCAAAAAGTGTTTTTTCCACACTAATACAAGTGCAAAAGTGGTTTCCTGCACCAACACAAGTGCGAAAAGTGGTTTTTCAACACTAACACAAGTGCGAAAAGTGGTTTTTCAACACTAACACAAGTGCGAAAAGTGGTTTTTCCACACTAATACAAGTGCAAAAGTGGTTTGCTGCACCAACACAAGTGCGAAAAGTGGTTTTTCCACACTAACACAAGTGCGAAAAGTGGTTTTTCAACACTATCACAAGTGCAAAAAGTGTTTTTTCCACACTAATACAAGTGCAAAAGTGGTTGCCTGCACCAACACAAGTGCGAAAAGTGGTTTTTCAACACTAACACAAGTGCGAAAAGTTGTTTTTCAACACTAACACAAGTGCGAATAGTGGTTTTTCCACACTAATACAAGTGCAAAAGTGGTTTCCTGCACCAACACAAGTGCGAAAAGTGGTTTTTCAACATTAACACAAGTGCGAAAAGTGGTTTTTCAACACTAACACAAGTGCGAAAAGTGGTTTTTCAACACTAACACAAGTGCGAAAAGTTGTTTTTCCACACTAATACAAGTGCAAAAGTGGTTTCCTGCACCAACACAAGTGCGAAAAGTGGTTTTTCAACACTATCACAAGTGCAAAAAGTGTTTTTCCACACTAATACAAGTGCAAAAGTGGTTTCCTGCACCAACACAAGTGCGAAAAGTGGTTTTTCAACACTAACACAAGTGCGAAAAGTGGTTTTTCAACACTAACACCAGTGCGAAAAGTGGTTTTTCCACACTAATACAAGTGCAAAAGTGGTTTGCTGCACCAACACAAGTGCGAAAAGTGGTTTTTCAACACGAACACAAGTGCGAAAAGTGGTTTTTCAACACTAACACAAGTGCGAAAAGTGGTTTTTCAACACTAACACAAGTGCGAAAAGTGGTTTTTCCACACTAATACAAGTGCAAAAGTGGTTTCCTGCACCAACACAGGTGCGAAAAGTGGTTTTTCAACACTAACACAAGTGCGAAAAGTGGTTTTTCAACACTATCACAAGTGCAAAAAGTGTTTTTTCCACACTAATACAAGTGCAAAAGTGGTTTCCTGCACCAACACAAGTGCGAAAAGTGGTTTTTCAACACTAACACAAGTGCGAAAAGTGGTTTTTCAACACTAACACAAGTGCGAAAAGTGGTTTTTCCACACTAATACAAGTGCAAAAGTGGTTTGCTGCACCAACACAAGTGCGAAAAGTGGTTTTTCAACACTAACACAAGTGCGAAAAGTGGTTTTTCAACACTATCACAAGTGCAAAAAGTGTTTTTTCCACACTAATACAAGTGCAAAAGTGGTTGCCTGCACCAACACAAGTGCGAAAAGTGGTTTTTCAACACTAACACAAGTGCAAAAAGTGGTTTTTCAACACTAACACAAGTGCGAAAAGTGGTTTTTCAACACTAACACAAGTGCGAAAAGTGGTTTTTCCACACTAATACAAGTGCAAAAGTGGTTTCCTGCACCAACACAAGTGCGAAAAGTGGTTTTTCAAAACTAACACAAGTGCGAAAAGCGGTTTTTCAACACTATCACAAGTGCAAAAAGTGTTTTTTTCACACTAATACAAGTGCAAAAGTGGTTTCCTGCACCAACACAAGTGCGAAAAGTGGTTTTTCAACACTAACACAAGTGCGAAAAGTGGTTTTTCAACACTAACACAAGTGCGAAAAGTGGTTTTTCCACACTAATACAAGTACAAAAGTGGTTTCCTGCACCAACACAAGTGCGAAAAGTGGTTTTTCAACACTATCACAAGTGCAAAAAGTGTTTTTTCCACACGAATACAAGTGCAAAAGTGGTTTCCCGCACCAACACAAGTGCGAAAAGTGGTTTTTCAACACTAACACAACTGCGAAAAGTGGTTTTTCAACACTAACACAAGTGCAAAAAGTGGTTTTTCCACACTAATACAAGTGCAAAAGTGGTTTCCTGCACCAACGCAAGTGCGAAAAGTGGTTTTTCAACACTAACACAAGTGCGAAAAGTGGTTTTTCAACACTAACATAAGTGCGAAAAGTGTTTTTTCCACACTAATACAAGTGCAAAAGTGGTTTCCTGCACCAACACAAGTGCGAAAAGTGGTTTTTCAACACAAACACAAGTGCGAAAAGTGGTTTTTCAACACTAACACAAGTGCGAAAAGTGGTTTTTCAACACTAACACAAGTGCGAAAAGTGGTTTTTCCACACTAATACAAGTGCAAAAGTGGTTTCCTGCACCAACACAGGTGTGAAAAGTGGTTTTTCAACACTAACACAAGTGCGAAAAGTGGTTTTTCAACACTATCACAAGTGCAAAAAGTGTTTTTTCCACACTAATACAAGTGCAAAAGTGGTTTCCTGCACCAACACAAGTGCGAAAAGTGGTTTTTCAACACTAACACAAGTGCGAAAAGTGGTTTTTCAACACTAACACAAGTGCGAAAAGTGGTTTTTCCACACTAATACAAGTGCAAAAGTGGTTTGCTGCACCAACACAAGTGCGAAAAGTGGTTTTTCAACACTAACACAACTGCGAAAAGTGGTTTTTCAACACTAACACAAGTGCAAAAAGTGGTTTTTCCACACTAATACAAGTGCAAAAGTGGTTTCCTGCACCAACACAAGTGCGAAAAGTGGTTTTTCAACACTAACACAAGTGCGAAAAGTGGTTTTTCAACACTAACATAAGTGCGAAAAGTGTTTTTTCCACACTAATACAAGTGCAAAAGTGGTTTCCTGCACCAACACAAGTGCGAAAAGTGGTTTTTCAACACGAACACAAGTGCGAAAAGTGGTTTTTCAACACTAACACAAGTGCGAAAAGTGGTTTTTCAACACTAACACAAGTGCGAAAAGTGGTTTTTCCACACTAATACAAGTGCAAAAGTGGTTTCCTGCACCAACACAGGTGCGAAAAGTGGTTTTTCAACACTAACACAAGTGCGAAAAGTGGTTTTTCAACAATATCACAAGTGCAAAAAGTGTTTTTTCCACACTAATACAAGTGCAAAAGTGGTTTCCTGCACCAACACAAGTGCGAAAAGTGGTTTTTCAACACTAACACAAGTGCGAAAAGTGGTTTTTCAACACTAACACAAGTGCGAAAAGTGGTTTTTCCACACTAATACAAGTGCAAAAGTGGTTTGCTGCACCAACACAAGTGCGAAAAGTGGTTTTTCAACACTAACACAAGTGCGAAAAGTGGTTTTTCAACACTATCACAAGTGCAAAAAGTGTTTTTTCCACACTAATACAAGTGCAAAACTGGTTGCCTGCACCAACACAAGTGCGAAAAGTGGTTTTTCAACACTAACACAAGTGCGAAAAGTGGTTTTTCAACACTAACACAAGTGCGAATAGTGGTTTTTCCACACTAATACAAGTGCAAAAGTGGTTTCCTGCACCAACACAAGTGCGAAAAGTGGTTTTTCAACATTAACACAAGTGCGAAAAGTGGTTTTTCAACACTAACACAAGTGCGAAAAGTGGTTTTTCAACACTAACACAAGTGCGAAAAGTTGTTTTTCCACACTAATACAAGTGCAAAAGTGGTTTCCTGCACCAACACAAGTGCGAAAAGTGGTTTTTCAACACTATCACAAGTGCAAAAAGTGTTTTTCCACACTAATACAAGTGCAAAAGTGGTTTCCTGCACCAACACAAGTGCGAAAAGTGGTTTTTCAACACTAACACAAGTGCAAAAAGTGGTTTTTCAACAGTAACACCAGTGCGAAAAGTGGTTTTTCCACACTAATACAAGTGCAAAAGTGGTTTGCTGCACCAACACAAGTGCGAAAAGTGGTTTTTCAACACGAACACAAGTGCGAAAAGTGGTTTTTCAACACTAACACAAGTGCGAAAAGTGGTTTTTCAACACTAACACAAGTGCGAAAAGTGGTTTTTCCACACTAATACAAGTGCAAAAGTGGTTTCCTGCACCAACACAGGTGCGAAAAGTGGTTTTTCAACACTAACACAAGTGCGAAAAGTGGTTTTTCAACACTATCACAAGTGCAAAAAGTGTTTTTTCCACACTAATACAAGTGCAAAAGTGGTTTCCTGCACCAACACAAGTGCGAAAAGTGGTTTTTCAACACTAACACAAGTGCGAAAAGTGGTTTTTCAACACTAACACAAGTGCGAAAAGTGGTTTTTCCACACTAATACAAGTGCAAAAGTGGTTTGCTGCACCAACACAAGTGCGAAAAGTGGTTTTTCAACACTAACACAAGTGCGAAAAGTGGTTTTTCAACACTATCACAAGTGCAAAAAGTGTTTTTTCCACACTAATACAAGTGCAAAAGTGGTTGCCTGCACCAACACAAGTGCGAAAAGTGGTTTTTCAACACTAACACAAGTGCGAAAAGTGGTTTTTCAACACTAACACAAGTGCGAATAGTGGTTTTTCCACACTAATACAAGGGCAAAAGTGGTTTCCTGCACCAACACAAGTGTGAAAAGTGGTTTTTCAACATTAACACAAGTGCGAAAAGTGGTTTTTCAACACTAACACAAGTGCGAAAAGTGGTTTTTCAACACTAACACAAGTGCGAAAAGTTGTTTTTCCACACTAATACAAGTGCAAAAGTGGTTTCCTGCACCAACACAAGTGCGAAAAGTGGTTTTTCAACACTATCACAAGTGCAAAAAGTGTTTTTCCACACAAATACAAGTGCAAAAGTGGTTTCCTGCACCAACACAAGTGCGAAAAGTGGTTTTTCAACACTAACACAAGTGCGAAAAGTGGTTTTTCAACACTAACACCAGTGCGAAAAGTGGTTTTTCCACACTAATACAAGTGCAAAAGTGGTTTGCTGCACCAACACAAGTGCGAAAAGTGGTTTTTCAACACTAACACAAGTGCGAAAAGTGGTTTTTCAACACTAACACAAGTGCGAATAGTGGTTTTTCCACACTAATACAAGTGCAAAAGTGGTTTCCTGCACCAACACAAGTGCGAAAAGTGGTTTTTCAACACTATCACAAGTGCAAAAAGTGTTTTTCCACACTAATACAAGTGCAAAAGTGGTTTCCTGCACCAACACAAGTGCGAAAAGTGGTTTTTCAACACTAACACAAGTGCGAAAAGTGGTTTTTCAACAGTAACACCAGTGCGAAAAGTGGTTTTTCCACACTAATACAAGTGCAAAAGTGGTTTGCTGCACCAACACAAGTGCGAAAAGTGGTTTTTCAACACGAACACAAGTGCGAAAAGTGGTTTTTCAACACTAACACAAGTGTGAAAAGTGGTTTTTCAACACTAACACAAGTGCGAAAAGTGGTTTTTCCACACTAATACAAGTGCAAAAGTGGTTTCCTGCACCAACACAGGTGCGAAAAGTGGTTTTTCAACACTAACACAAGTGCGAAAAGTGGTTTTTCAACACTATCACAAGTGCAAAAAGTGTTTTTTCCACACTAATACAAGTGCAAAAGTGGTTTCCTGCACCAACACAAGTGCGAAAAGTGGTTTTTCAACACTAACACAAGTGCGAAAAGTGGTTTTTCAACACTAACACAAGTGCGAAAAGTGGTTTTTCCACACTAATACAAGTGCAAAAGTGGTTTGCTGCACCAACACAAGTGCGAAAAGTGGTTTTTCAACACTAACACAAGTGCGAAAAGTGGTTTTTCAACACTATCACAAGTGCAAAAAGTGTTTTTTCCACACTAATACAAGTGCAAAAGTGGTTGCCTGCACCAACACAAGTGCGAAAATTGGTTTTTCAACACTAACACAAGTGCGAAAAGTGGTTTTTCAACACTAACACAAGTGCGAATAGTGGTTTTTCCACACTAATACAAGGGCAAAAGTGGTTTCCTGCACCAACACAAGTGTGAAAAGTGGTTTTTCAACATTAACACAAGTGCGAAAAGTGGTTTTTCAACACTAACACAAGTGCGAAAAGTGGTTTTTCAACACTAACACAAGTGCGAAAAGTTGTTTTTCCACACTAATACAAGTGCAAAAGTGGTTTCCTGCACCAACACAAGTGCGAAAAGTGGTTTTTCAACACTATCACAAGTGCAAAAAGTGTTTTTCCACACAAATACAAGTGCAAAAGTGGTTTCCTGCACCAACACAAGTGCGAAAAGTGGTTTTTCAACACTAACACAAGTGCGAAAAGTGGTTTTTCAACACTAACACCAGTGCGAAAAGTGGTTTTTCCACACTAATACAAGTGCAAAAGTGGTTTGCTGCACCAACACAAGTGCGAAAAGTGGTTTTTCAACACTAACACAAGTGCGAAAAGTGGTTTTTCAACACTAACACAAGTGCGAATAGTGGTTTTTCCACAGTAATACAAGTGCAAAAGTGGTTTCCTGCACCAACACAAGTGCGAAAAGTGGTTTTTCAACACTAACACAAGTGTGAAAAGTGGTTTTTCAACACTAACACAAGTGCGAAAAGTGGTTTTTCCACACTAATATAAGTGCAAAAGTGGTTTCCTGCACCAACACAAGTGCGAAAAGTGGTTTTTCAACACTAACACAAGTGCGAAAAGTGGTTTTTCAACACTATCACAAGTGCAAAAAGTGTTTTTTCCACACTAATACAAGTGCAAAAGTGGTTTCCTGCACCAACAAAAGTGCGAAAAGTGGTTTTTCAACACTAACACAAGTGCGAAAAGTGGTTTTTCAACACTATCACAAGTGCGAAAAGTGTTTTTTCCACACTAATACAAGTGCAAAAGTGGTTTCCTGCACCAACACAAGTGCGAAAAGTGGTTTTTCAACACTAACACAAGTGCGAAAAGTGGTTTTTCAACACTAACACAAGTGCGAAAAGTGGTTTTTCAACACTAACACAAGTGCGAAAAGTGGTTTTTCCACACTAATACAAGTGCAAAAGTGGTTTCCTGCACCAACACAAGTGCGAAAAGTGGTTTTTCAACACTAACACAAGTGCGAAAAGTGGTTTTTCAACACTATCACAAGTGCAAAAAGTGTTTTTTCCACACTAATACAAGTGCAAAAGTGGTTTCCTGCACCAACACAAGTGCGAAAAGTGGTTTTTCAACACTAACACAAGTGCGAAAAGTGGTTTTTCAACACTAACACAAGTGTGAAAAGTGGTTTTTCCACACTAATACAAGTGCAAAAGTGGTTTCCTGCACCAACACAAGTGCGAGTAGTGGTTTTTCAACACTAACACAAGTGCAAAAAGTGGTTTTTCAACACTAACACAAGTGCGAAAAGTGGTTTTTCAACACTAACACAAGTGCGAAAAGTGGTTTTTCCACACTAATACAAGTGCAAAAGTGGTTTCCTGCACCAACACAAGTGCGAAAAGTGGTTTTTCAACACTAACACAAGTGCGAAAAGTGGTTTTTCAACACTAACACCAGTGCGAAAAGTGGTTTTTCCACACTAATACAAGTGCAAAAGTGGTTTGCTGCACCAACACAAGTGCGAAAAGTGGTTTTTCAACACTAACACAAGTGCGAAAAGTGGTTTTTCAACACTAACACAAGTGCGAATAGTGGTTTTTCCACACTAATACAAGTGCAAAAGTGGTTTCCTGCACCAACACAAGTGCGAAAAGTGGTTTTTCAACACTAACACAAGTGTGAAAAGTGGTTTTTCAACACTAACACAAGTGCGAAAAGTGGTTTTTCCACACTAATATAAGTGCAAAAGTGGTTTCCTGCACCAACACAAGTGCGAAAAGTGGTTTTTCAACACTAACACAAGTGCGAAAAGTGGTTTTTCAACACTATCACAAGTGCAAAAAGTGTTTTTTCCACACTAATACAAGTGCAAAAGTGGTTTCCTGCACCAACAAAAGTGCGAAAAGTGGTTTTTCAACACTAACACAAGTGCGAAAAGTGGTTTTTCAACACTATCACAAGTGCGAAAAGTGTTTTTTCCACACTAATATAAGTGCAAAAGTGGTTTCCTGCACCAACACAAGTGCGAAAAGTGGTTTTTCAACACTAACACAAGTGCGAAAAGTGGTTTTTCAACACTAACACAAGTGCGAAAAGTGGTTTTTCCACACTAATACAAGTACAAAAGTGGTTTCCTGCACCAACACAAGTGCGAAAAGTGGTTTTTCAACACTATCACAAGTGCAAAAAGTGTTTTTTCCACACGAATACAAGTGCAAAAGTGGTTTCCCGCACCAACACAAGTGCGAAAAGTGGTTTTTCAACACTAACACAACTGCGAAAAGTGGTTTTTCAACACTAACACAAGTGCAAAAAGTGGTTTTTCCACACTAATACAAGTGCAAAAGTGGTTTCCTGCACCAACGCAAGTGCGAAAAGTGGTTTTTCAACACTAACACAAGTGCGAAAAGTGGTTTTTCAACACTAACATAAGTGCGAAAAGTGTTTTTTCCACACTAATACAAGTGCAAAAGTGGTTTCCTGCACCAACACAAGTGCGAAAAGTGGTTTTTCAACACAAACACAAGTGCGAAAAGTGGTTTTTCAACACTAACACAAGTGCGAAAAGTGGTTTTTCAACACTAACACAAGTGCGAAAAGTGGTTTTTCCACACTAATACAAGTGCAAAAGTGGTTTCCTGCACCAACACAGGTGTGAAAAGTGGTTTTTCAACACTAACACAAGTGCGAAAAGTGGTTTTTCAACACTATCACAAGTGCAAAAAGTGTTTTTTCCACACTAATACAAGTGCAAAAGTGGTTTCCTGCACCAACACAAGTGCGAAAAGTGGTTTTTCAACACTAACACAAGTGCGAAAAGTGGTTTTTCAACACTAACACAAGTGCGAAAAGTGGTTTTTCCACACTAATACAAGTGCAAAAGTGGTTTGCTGCACCAACACAAGTGCGAAAAGTGGTTTTTCAACACTAACACAACTGCGAAAAGTGGTTTTTCAACACTAACACAAGTGCAAAAAGTGGTTTTTCCACACTAATACAAGTGCAAAAGTGGTTTCCTGCACCAACACAAGTGCGAAAAGTGGTTTTTCAACACTAACACAAGTGCGAAAAGTGGTTTTTCAACACTAACACAAGTGCAAAAGTGGTTTCCTGCACCAACACAAGTGCGAAAAGTGGTTTTTCAACACTAACACAAGTGCGAAAAGTGGTTTTTCAACACTAACACCAGTGCGAAAAGTGGTTTTTCCACACTAATACAAGTGCAAAAGTGGTTTGCTGCACCAACACAAGTGCGAAAAGTGGTTTTTCAACACTAACACAAGTGCGAAAAGTGGTTTTTCAACACTAACACAAGTGCGAATAGTGGTTTTTCCACACTAATACAAGTGCAAAAGTGGTTTCCTGCACCAACACAAGTGCGAAAAGTGGTTTTTCAACACTAACACAAGTGTGAAAAGTGGTTTTTCAACACTAACACAAGTGCGAAAAGTGGTTTTTCCACACTAATATAAGTGCAAAAGTGGTTTCCTGCACCAACACAAGTGCGAAAAGTGGTTTTTCAACACTAACACAAGTGCGAAAAGTGGTTTTTCAACACTATCACAAGTGCAAAAAGTGTTTTTTCCACACTAATACAAGTGCAAAAGTGGTTTCCTGCACCAACAAAAGTGCGAAAAGTGGTTTTTCAACACTAACACAAGTGCGAAAAGTGGTTTTTCAACACTATCACAAGTGCGAAAAGTGTTTTTTCCACACTAATACAAGTGCAAAAGTGGTTTCCTGCACCAACACAAGTGCGAAAAGTGGTTTTTCAACACTAACACAAGTGCGAAAAGTGGTTTTTCAACACTAACACAAGTGCGAAAAGTGGTTTTTCAACACTAACACAAGTGCGAAAAGTGGTTTTTCCACACTAATACAAGTGCAAAAGTGGTTTCCTGCACCAACACAAGTGCGAAAAGTGGTTTTTCAACACTAACACAAGTGCGAAAAGTGGTTTTTCAACACTATCACAAGTGCAAAAAGTCTTTTTTCCACACTAATACAAGTGCAAAAGTGGTTTCCTGCACCAACACAAGTGCGAAAAGTGGTTTTTCAACACTAACACAAGTGCGAAAAGTGGTTTTTCAACACTAACACAAGTGTGAAAAGTGGTTTTTCCACACTAATACAAGTGCAAAAGTGGTTTCCTGCACCAACACAAGTGCGAGTAGTGGTTTTTCAACACTAACACAAGTGCAAAAAGTGGTTTTTCAACACTAACACAAGTGCGAAAAGTGGTTTTTCAACACTAACACAAGTGCGAAAAGTGGTTTTTCCACACTAATACAAGTGCAAAAGTGGTTTCCTGCACCAACACAAGTGCGAAAAGTGGTTTTTCAACACTAACACAAGTGCGAAAAGTGGTTTTTCAACACTAACACCAGTGCGAAAAGTGGTTTTTCCACACTAATACAAGTGCAAAAGTGGTTTGCTGCACCAACACAAGTGCGAAAAGTGGTTTTTCAACACTAACACAAGTGCGAAAAGTGGTTTTTCAACACTAACACAAGTGCGAATAGTGGTTTTTCCACACTAATACAAGTGCAAAAGTGGTTTCCTGCACCAACACAAGTGCGAAAAGTGGTTTTTCAACACTAACACAAGTGTGAAAAGTGGTTTTTCAACACTAACACAAGTGCGAAAAGTGGTTTTTCCACACTAATATAAGTGCAAAAGTGGTTTCCTGCACCAACACAAGTGCGAAAAGTGGTTTTTCAACACTAACACAAGTGCGAAAAGTGGTTTTTCAACACTATCACAAGTGCAAAAAGTGTTTTTTCCACACTAATACAAGTGCAAAAGTGGTTTCCTG
Source organism: Myxine glutinosa (assembly GCF_964187855.1). Lineage (NCBI taxonomy): Eukaryota > Metazoa > Chordata > Myxini > Myxiniformes > Myxinidae > Myxine > Myxine glutinosa. The sequence goes on along the minus strand of NW_027617090.1, from coordinate 66,500 downwards.
CACCAACAAAAGTGCGAAAAGTGGTTTTTCAACACTAACACAAGTGCGAAAAGTGGTTTTTCAACACTATCACAAGTGCGAAAAGTGTTTTTTCCACACTAATATAAGTGCAAAAGTGGTTTCCTGCACCAACACAAGTGCGAAAAGTGGTTTTTCAACACTAACACAAGTGCGAAAAGTGGTTTTTCAACACTAACACAAGTGCGAAAAGTGGTTTTTCCACACTAATACAAGTACAAAAGTGGTTTCCTGCACCAACACAAGTGCGAAAAGTGGTTTTTCAACACTATCACAAGTGCAAAAAGTGTTTTTTCCACACGAATACAAGTGCAAAAGTGGTTTCCCGCACCAACACAAGTGCGAAAAGTGGTTTTTCAACACTAACACAACTGCGAAAAGTGGTTTTTCAACACTAACACAAGTGCAAAAAGTGGTTTTTCCACACTAATACAAGTGCAAAAGTGGTTTCCTGCACCAACGCAAGTGCGAAAAGTGGTTTTTCAACACTAACACAAGTGCGAAAAGTGGTTTTTCAACACTAACATAAGTGCGAAAAGTGTTTTTTCCACACTAATACAAGTGCAAAAGTGGTTTCCTGCACCAACACAAGTGCGAAAAGTGGTTTTTCAACACAAACACAAGTGCGAAAAGTGGTTTTTCAACACTAACACAAGTGCGAAAAGTGGTTTTTCAACACTAACACAAGTGCGAAAAGTGGTTTTTCCACACTAATACAAGTGCAAAAGTGGTTTCCTGCACCAACACAGGTGTGAAAAGTGGTTTTTCAACACTAACACAAGTGCGAAAAGTGGTTTTTCAACACTATCACAAGTGCAAAAAGTGTTTTTTCCACACTAATACAAGTGCAAAAGTGGTTTCCTGCACCAACACAAGTGCGAAAAGTGGTTTTTCAACACTAACACAAGTGCGAAAAGTGGTTTTTCAACACTAACACAAGTGCGAAAAGTGGTTTTTCCACACTAATACAAGTGCAAAAGTGGTTTGCTGCACCAACACAAGTGCGAAAAGTGGTTTTTCAACACTAACACAACTGCGAAAAGTGGTTTTTCAACACTAACACAAGTGCAAAAAGTGGTTTTTCCACACTAATACAAGTGCAAAAGTGGTTTCCTGCACCAACACAAGTGCGAAAAGTGGTTTTTCAACACTAACACAAGTGCGAAAAGTGGTTTTTCAACACTAACACAAGTGCGAAAAGTGGTTTTTCCACACTAATACAAGTGCAAAAGTGGTTTGCTGCACCAACACAAGTGCGAAAAGTGGTTTTTCAACACTAACACAAGTGCGAAAAGTGGTTTTTCAACACTATCACAAGTGCAAAAAGTGTTTTTTCCACACTAATACAAGTGCAAAAGTGGTTGCCTGCACCAACACAAGTGCGAAAAGTGGTTTTTCAACACTAACACAAGTGCGAAAAGTGGTTTTTCAACACTAACACAAGTGCGAATAGTGGTTTTTCCACACTAATACAAGTGCAAAAGTGGTTTCCTGCACCAACACAAGTGCGAAAAGTGGTTTTTCAACATTAACACAAGTGCGAAAAGTGGTTTTTCAACACTAACACAAGTGCGAAAAGTGGTTTTTCAACACTAACACAAGTGCGAAAAGTTGTTTTTCCACACTAATACAAGTGCAAAAGTGGTTTCCTGCACCAACACAAGTGCGAAAAGTGGTTTTTCAACACTATCACAAGTGCAAAAAGTGTTTTTCCACACTAATACAAGTGCAAAAGTGGTTTCCTGCACCAACACAAGTGCGAAAAGTGGTTTTTCAACACTAACACAAGTGCGAAAAGTGGTTTTTCAACAGTAACACCAGTGCGAAAAGTGGTTTTTCCACACTAATACAAGTGCAAAAGTGGTTTGCTGCACCAACACAAGTGCGAAAAGTGGTTTTTCAACACGAACACAAGTGCGAAAAGTGGTTTTTCAACACTAACACAAGTGCGAAAAGTGGTTTTTCAACACTAACACAAGTGCGAAAAGTGGTTTTTCCACACTAATACAAGTGCAAAAGTGGTTTCCTGCACCAACACAGGTGCGAAAAGTGGTTTTTCAACACTAACACAAGTGCGAAAAGTGGTTTTTCAACACTATCACAAGTGCAAAAAGTGTTTTTTCCACACTAATACAAGTGCAAAAGTGGTTTCCTGCACCAACACAAGTGCGAAAAGTGGTTTTTCAACACTAACACAAGTGCGAAAAGTGGTTTTTCAACACAAACACAAGTGCGAAAAGTGGTTTTTCCACACTAATACAAGTGCAAAAGTGGTTTGCTGCACCAACACAAGTGCGAAAAGTGGTTTTTCAACACTAACACAAGTGCGAAAAGTGGTTTTTCAACACTATCACAAGTGCAAAAAGTGTTTTTTCCACACTAATACAAGTGCAAAAGTGGTTGCCTGCACCAACACAAGTGCGAAAAGTGGTTTTTCAACACTAACACAAGTGCGAAAAGTGGTTTTTCAACACTAACACAAGTGCGAATAGTGGTTTTTCCACACTAATACAAGGGCAAAAGTGGTTTCCTGCACCAACACAAGTGTGAAAAGTGGTTTTTCAACATTAACACAAGTGCGAAAAGTGGTTTTTCAACACTAACACAAGTGCGAAAAGTGGTTTTTCAACACTAACACAAGTGCGAAAAGTTGTTTTTCCACACTAATACAAGTGCAAAAGTGGTTTCCTGCACCAACACAAGTGCGAAAAGTGGTTTTTCAACACTATCACAAGTGCAAAAAGTGTTTTTCCACACAAATACAAGTGCAAAAGTGGTTTCCTGCACCAACACAAGTGCGAAAAGTGGTTTTTCAACACTAACACAAGTGCGAAAAGTGGTTTTTCAACACTAACACCAGTGCGAAAAGTGGTTTTTCCACACTAATACAAGTGCAAAAGTGGTTTGCTGCACCAACACAAGTGCGAAAAGTGGTTTTTCAACACTAACACAAGTGCGAAAAGTGGTTTTTCAACACTAACACAAGTGCGAATAGTGGTTTTTCCACACTAATACAAGTGCAAAAGTGGTTTCCTGCACCAACACAAGTGCGAAAAGTGGTTTTTCAACACTATCACAAGTGCAAAAAGTGTTTTTCCACACTAATACAAGTGCAAAAGTGGTTTCCTGCACCAACACAAGTGCGAAAAGTGGTTTTTCAACACTAACACAAGTGCGAAAAGTGGTTTTTCAACAGTAACACCAGTGCGAAAAGTGGTTTTTCCACACTAATACAAGTGCAAAAGTGGTTTGCTGCACCAACACAAGTGCGAAAAGTGGTTTTTCAACACGAACACAAGTGCGAAAAGTGGTTTTTCAACACTAACACAAGTGTGAAAAGTGGTTTTTCAACACTAACACAAGTGCGAAAAGTGGTTTTTCCACACTAATACAAGTGCAAAAGTGGTTTCCTGCACCAACACAGGTGCGAAAAGTGGTTTTTCAACACTAACACAAGTGCGAAAAGTGGTTTTTCAACACTATCACAAGTGCAAAAAGTGTTTTTTCCACACTAATACAAGTGCAAAAGTGGTTTCCTGCACCAACACAAGTGCGAAAAGTGGTTTTTCAACACTAACACAAGTGCGAAAAGTGGTTTTTCAACACTAACACAAGTGCGAAAAGTGGTTTTTCCACACTAATACAAGTGCAAAAGTGGTTTGCTGCACCAACACAAGTGCGAAAAGTGGTTTTTCAACACTAACACAAGTGCGAAAAGTGGTTTTTCAACACTATCACAAGTGCAAAAAGTGTTTTTTCCACACTAATACAAGTGCAAAAGTGGTTGCCTGCACCAACACAAGTGCGAAAAGTGGTTTTTCAACACTAACACAAGTGCGAAAAGTGGTTTTTCAACACTAACACAAGTGCGAATAGTGGTTTTTCCACACTAATACAAGGGCAAAAGTGGTTTCCTGCACCAACACAAGTGTGAAAAGTGGTTTTTCAACATTAACACAAGTGCGAAAAGTGGTTTTTCAACACTAACACAAGTGCGAAAAGTGGTTTTTCAACACTAACACAAGTGCGAAAAGTTGTTTTTCCACACTAATACAAGTGCAAAAGTGGTTTCCTGCACCAACACAAGTGCGAAAAGTGGTTTTTCAACACTATCACAAGTGCAAAAAGTGTTTTTCCACACAAATACAAGTGCAAAAGTGGTTTCCTGCACCAACACAAGTGCGAAAAGTGGTTTTTCAACACTAACACAAGTGCGAAAAGTGGTTTTTCAACACTAACACCAGTGCGAAAAGTGGTTTTTCCACACTAATACAAGTGCAAAAGTGGTTTGCTGCACCAACACAAGTGCGAAAAGTGGTTTTTCAACACTAACACAAGTGCGAAAAGTGGTTTTTCAACACTAACACAAGTGCGAATAGTGGTTTTTCCACACTAATACAAGTGCAAAAGTGGTTTCCTGCACCAACACAAGTGCGAAAAGTGGTTTTTCAACACTAACACAAGTGTGAAAAGTGGTTTTTCAACACTAACACAAGTGCGAAAAGTGGTTTTTCCACACTAATATAAGTGCAAAAGTGGTTTCCTGCACCAACACAAGTGCGAAAAGTGGTTTTTCAACACTAACACAAGTGCGAAAAGTGGTTTTTCAACACTATCACAAGTGCAAAAAGTGTTTTTTCCACACTAATACAAGTGCAAAAGTGGTTTCCTGCACCAACAAAAGTGCGAAAAGTGGTTTTTCAACACTAACACAAGTGCGAAAAGTGGTTTTTCAACACTATCACAAGTGCGAAAAGTGTTTTTTCCACACTAATACAAGTGCAAAAGTGGTTTCCTGCACCAACACAAGTGCGAAAAGTGGTTTTTCAACACTAACACAAGTGCGAAAAGTGGTTTTTCAACACTAACACAAGTGCGAAAAGTGGTTTTTCAACACTAACACAAGTGCGAAAAGTGGTTTTTCCACACTAATACAAGTGCAAAAGTGGTTTCCTGCACCAACACAAGTGCGAAAAGTGGTTTTTCAACACTAACACAAGTGCGAAAAGTGGTTTTTCAACACTATCACAAGTGCAAAAAGTGTTTTTTCCACACTAATACAAGTGCAAAAGTGGTTTCCTGCACCAACACAAGTGCGAAAAGTGGTTTTTCAACACTAACACAAGTGCGAAAAGTGGTTTTTCAACACTAACACAAGTGTGAAAAGTGGTTTTTCCACACTAATACAAGTGCAAAAGTGGTTTCCTGCACCAACACAAGTGCGAGAAGTGGTTTTTCAACACTAACACAAGTGCAAAAAGTGGTTTTTCAACACTAACACAAGTGCGAAAAGTGGTTTTTCAACACTAACACAAGTGCGAAAAGTGGTTTTTCCACACTAATACAAGTGCAAAAGTGGTTTCCTGCACCAACACAAGTGCGAAAAGTGGTTTTTCAACACTAACACAAGTGCGAAAAGTGGTTTTTCAACACTAACACCAGTGCGAAAAGTGGTTTTTCCACACTAATACAAGTGCAAAAGTGGTTTGCTGCACCAACACAAGTGCGAAAAGTGGTTTTTCAACACTAACACAAGTGCGAAAAGTGGTTTTTCAACACTAACACAAGTGCGAATAGTGGTTTTTCCACACTAATACAAGTGCAAAAGTGGTTTCCTGCACCAACACAAGTGCGAAAAGTGGTTTTTCAACACTAACACAAGTGTGAAAAGTGGTTTTTCAACACTAACACAAGTGCGAAAAGTGGTTTTTCCACACTAATATAAGTGCAAAAGTGGTTTCCTGCACCAACACAAGTGCGAAAAGTGGTTTTTCAACACTAACACAAGTGCGAAAAGTGGTTTTTCAACACTATCACAAGTGCAAAAAGTGTTTTTTCCACACTAATACAAGTGCAAAAGTGGTTTCCTGCACCAACAAAAGTGCGAAAAGTGGTTTTTCAACACTAACACAAGTGCGAAAAGTGGTTTTTCAACACTATCACAAGTGCGAAAAGTGTTTTTTCCACACTAATACAAGTGCAAAAGTGGTTTCCTGCACCAACACAAGTGCGAAAAGTGGTTTTTCAACACTAACACAAGTGCGAAAAGTGGTTTTTCAACACTAACACAAGTGCGAAAAGTGGTTTTTCAACACTAACACAAGTGCGAAAAGTGGTTTTTCCACACTAATACAAGTGCAAAAGTGGTTTCCTGCACCAACACAAGTGCGAAAAGTGGTTTTTCAACACTAACACAAGTGCGAAAAGTGGTTTTTCAACACTATCACAAGTGCAAAAAGTGTTTTTTCCACACTAATACAAGTGCAAAAGTGGTTTCCTGCACCAACACAAGTGCGAAAAGTGGTTTTTCAACACTAACACAAGTGCGAAAAGTGGTTTTTCAACACTAACACAAGTGTGAAAAGTGGTTTTTCCACACTAATACAAGTGCAAAAGTGGTTTCCTGCACCAACACAAGTGCGAGGAGTGGTTTTTCAACACTAACACAAGTGCAAAAAGTGGTTTTTCAACACTAACACAAGTGCGAAAAGTGGTTTTTCAACACTAACACAAGTGCGAAAAGTGGTTTTTCCACACTAATACAAGTGCAAAAGTGGTTTCCTGCACCAACACAAGTGCGAAAAGTGGTTTTTCAAAACTAACACAAGTGCGAAAAGTGGTTTTTCAACACTATCACAAGTGCAAAAAGTGTTTTTTTCACACTAATACAAGTGCAAAAGTGGTTTCCTGCACCAACACAAGTGCGAAAAGTGGTTTTTCAACACTAACACAAGTGCGAAAAGTGGTTTTTCAACACTAACACAAGTGTGAAAAGTCGTTTTTCCACACTAATACAAGTACAAAAGTGGTTTCCTGCACCAACACAAGTGCGAAAAGTGGTTTTTCAACACTATCACAAGTGCAAAAAGTGTTTTTTCCACACGAATACAAGTGCAAAAGTGGTTTCCCGCACCAACACAAGTGCGAAAAGTGGTTTTTCAACACTAACACAACTGCGAAAAGTGGTTTTTCAACACTAACACAAGTGCAAAAAGTGGTTTTTCCACACTAATACAAGTGCAAAAGTGGTTTCCTGCACCAACACAAGTGCGAAAAGTGGTTTTTCAACACTAACACAAGTGCGAAAAGTGGTTTTTCAACACTAACATAAGTGCGAAAAGTGTTCACACTAATACAAGTGCAAAAGTGGTTTCCTGCACCAACACAAGTGCGAAAAGTGGTTTTTCAACACGAACACAAGTGCGAAAAGTGGTTTTTCAACACTAACACAAGTGCGAAAAGTGGTTTTTCAACACTAACACAAGTGCGAAAAGTGGTTTTTCCACACTAATACAAGTGCAAAAGTGGTTTCCTGCACCAACACAGGTGCGAAAAGTGGTTTTTCAACACTAACACAAGTGCGAAAAGTGGTTTTTCAACACTATCACAAGTGCAAAAAGTGTTTTTTCCACACTAATACAAGTGCAAAATTGGTTTCCTGCACCAACACAAGTGCGAAAAGTGGTTTTTCAACACTAACACAAGTGCGAAAAGTGGTTTTTCAACACTAACACAAGTGCGAAAAGTGGTTTTTCCACACTAATACAAGTGCAAAAGTGGTTTCCTGCACCAACACAAGTGCGAAAAGTGGTTTTTCAAAACTAACACAAGTGCGAAAAGCGGTTTTTCAACACTATCACAAGTGCAAAAAGTGTTTTTTTCACACTAATACAAGTGCAAAAGTGGTTTCCTGCACCAACACAAGTGCGAAAAGTGGTTTTTCAACACTAACACAAGTGCGAAAAGTGGTTTTTCAACACTAACACAAGTGCGAAAAGTGGTTTTTCCACACTAATACAAGTACAAAAGTGGTTTCCTGCACCAACACAAGTGCGAAAAGTGGTTTTTCAACACTATCACAAGTGCAAAAAGTGTTTTTTCCACACGAATACAAGTGCAAAAGTGGTTTCCCGCACCAACACAAGTGCGAAAAGTGGTTTTTCAACACTAACACAACTGCGAAAAGTGGTTTTTCAACACTAACACAAGTGCAAAAAGTGGTTTTTCCACACTAATACAAGTGCAAAAGTGGTTTCCTGCACCAACACAAGTGCGAAAAGTGGTTTTTCAACACTAACACAAGTGCGAAAAGTGCTTTTTCAACACTAACATAAGTGCGAAAAGTGTTTTTTCCACACTAATACAAGTGCAAAAGTGGTTTCCTGCACCAACACAAGTGCGAAAAGTGGTTTTTCAACACGAACACAAGTGCGAAAAGTGGTTTTTCAACACTAACACAAGTGCGAAAAGTGGTTTTTCAACACTAACACAAGTGCGAAAAGTGGTTTTTCCACACTAATACAAGTGCAAAAGTGGTTTCCTGCACCAACACAGGTGCGAAAAGTGGTTTTTCAACACTAACAAGTGCGAAAAGTGGTTTTTCAACACTATCACAAGTGCAAAAAGTGTTTTTTCCACACTAATACAAGTGCAAAAGTGGTTTCCTGCACCAACACAAGTGCGAAAAGTGGTTTTTCAACACTAACACAAGTGCGAAAAGTGGTTTTTCAACACTAACACAAGTGCAAAAAGTGGTTTTTCCACACTAATACAAGTGAAAAAGTGGTTTGCTGCACCAACACAAGTGCGAAAAGTGGTTTTTCAACACTAACACAACTGCGAAAAGTGGTTTTTCAACACTAACAAGTGCAAAAAGTGGTTTTTCCACACTAATACAAGTGCAAAAGTGGTGTCCTGCACCAACACAAGTGCGAAAAGTGTTTTTTCAACACTATCACAAGTGCAAAAAGTGTTTTTTCCACACGAATACAAGTGCAAAAGTGGTTTCCCGCACCAACACAAGTGCGAAAAGTGGTTTTTCAACACTAACACAACTGCGAAAAGTGGTTTTTCAACACTAACACAAGTGCAAAAAGTGGTTTTTCCACACTAATACAAGTGCAAAAGTGGTTTCCTGCACCAACACAAGTGCGAAAAGTGGTTTTTCAACACTAACACAAGTGCGAAAAGTGCTTTTTCAACACTAACATAAGTGCGAAAAGTGTTTTTTCCACACTAATACAAGTGCAAAAGTGGTTTCCTGCACCAACACAAGTGCGAAAAGTGGTTTTTCAACATGAACACAAGTGCGAAAAGTGGTTTTTCAACACTAACACAAGTGCGAAAAGTGGTTTTTCAACACTAACACAAGTGCGAAAAGTGGTTTTTTCCACACTAATACAAGTGCAAAAGTGGTTTCCTGCACCAACACAGGTGCGAAAAGTGGTTTTTCAACACTAACACAAGTGCGAAAAGTGGTTTTTCAACACTATCACAAGTGCAAAAAGTGTTTTTTCCACACTAATACAAGTGCAAAAGTGGTTTCCTGCACCAACACAAGTGCGAAAAGTGGTTTTTCAACACTAACACAAGTGCGAAAAGTGGTTTTTCAACACTAACACAAGTGCAAAAAGTGGTTTTTCCACACTAATACAAGTGCAAAAGTGGTTTGCTGCACCAACACAAGTGCGAAAAGTGGTTTTTCAACACTAACACAACTGCGAAAAGTGGTTTTTCAACACTAACAAGTGCAAAAAGTGGTTTTTCCACACTAATACAAGTGCAAAAGTGGTGTCCTGCACCAACACAAGTGCGAAAAGTGGTTTTTCAACACTAACACAGTGCGAAAAGTGATTTTTCAACACTAACATAAGTGCGAAAAGTGTTTTTTCCACACTAATACAAGTGCAAAAGTGGTTTCCTGCACCAACACAAGTGCGAAAAGTGGTTTTTCAACACGAACACAAGTGCAAAAAGTGGTTTTTCAACACTAACACAAGTGCGAAAAGTGGTTTTTCAACACTAACACAAGTGCGAAAAGTGGTTTTTCCACACTAATACAAGTGCAAAAGTGGTTTCCTGCACCAACACAGGTGCGAAAAGTGGTTTTTCAACACTAACACAAGTGCGAAAAGTGGTTTTTCAACACTATCACAAGTGCAAAAAGTGTTTTTTCCACACTAATACAAGTGCAAAAGTGGTTTCCTGCACCAACACAAGTGCGAAAAGTGGTTTTTCAACACTAACACAAGTGCGAAAAGTGGTTTTTCAACACTAACACAAGTGCGAAAAGTGGTTTTTTCCACACTAATACAAGTGCAAAAGTGGTTTGCTGCACCAACACAAGTGCGAAAAGTGGTTTTTCAACACTAACACAAGTGCGAAAAGTGGTTTTTCAACACTATCACAAGTGCAAAAAGTGTTTTTTCCACACTAATACAAGTGCAAAAGTGGTTGCCTGCACCAACACAAGTGCGAAAAGTGGTTTTTCAACACTAACAAGTGCGAAAAGTGGTTTTTCAACACTATCACAAGTGCAAAAAGTGTTTTTTCCACACTAATACAAGTGCAAAAGTGGTTTCCTGCACCAACACAAGTGCGAAAAGTGGTTTTTCAACACTAACACAAGTGCGAAAAGTGGTTTTTCAACACTAACACAAGTGCAAAAAGTGGTTTTTCCACACTAATACAAGTGAAAAAGTGGTTTGCTGCACCAACACAAGTGCGAAAAGTGGTTTTTCAACACTAACACAACTGCGAAAAGTGGTTTTTCAACACTAACAAGTGCAAAAAGTGGTTTTTCCACACTAATACAAGTGCAAAAGTGGTGTCCTGCACCAACACAAGTGCGAAAAGTGTTTTTTCAACACTATCACAAGTGCAAAAAGTGTTTTTTCCACACGAATACAAGTGCAAAAGTGGTTTCCCGCACCAACACAAGTGCGAAAAGTGGTTTTTCAACACTAACACAACTGCGAAAAGTGGTTTTTCAACACTAACACAAGTGCAAAAAGTGGTTTTTCCACACTAATACAAGTGCAAAAGTGGTTTCCTGCACCAACACAAGTGCGAAAAGTGGTTTTTCAACACTAACACAAGTGCGAAAAGTGCTTTTTCAACACTAACATAAGTGCGAAAAGTGTTTTTTCCACACTAATACAAGTGCAAAAGTGGTTTCCTGCACCAACACAAGTGCGAAAAGTGGTTTTTCAACATGAACACAAGTGCGAAAAGTGGTTTTTCAACACTAACACAAGTGCGAAAAGTGGTTTTTCAACACTAACACAAGTGCGAAAAGTGGTTTTTTCCACACTAATACAAGTGCAAAAGTGGTTTCCTGCACCAACACAGGTGCGAAAAGTGGTTTTTCAACACTAACACAAGTGCGAAAAGTGGTTTTTCAACACTATCACAAGTGCAAAAAGTGTTTTTTCCACACTAATACAAGTGCAAAAGTGGTTTCCTGCACCAACACAAGTGCGAAAAGTGGTTTTTCAACACTAACACAAGTGCGAAAAGTGGTTTTTCAACACTAACACAAGTGCAAAAAGTGGTTTTTCCACACTAATACAAGTGCAAAAGTGGTTTGCTGCACCAACACAAGTGCGAAAAGTGGTTTTTCAACACTAACACAACTGCGAAAAGTGGTTTTTCAACACTAACAAGTGCAAAAAGTGGTTTTTCCACACTAATACAAGTGCAAAAGTGGTGTCCTGCACCAACACAAGTGCGAAAAGTGGTTTTTCAACACTAACACAGTGCGAAAAGTGATTTTTCAACACTAACATAAGTGCGAAAAGTGTTTTTTCCACACTAATACAAGTGCAAAAGTGGTTTCCTGCACCAACACAAGTGCGAAAAGTGGTTTTTCAACACGAACACAAGTGCAAAAAGTGGTTTTTCAACACTAACACAAGTGCGAAAAGTGGTTTTTCAACACTAACACAAGTGCGAAAAGTGGTTTTTCCACACTAATACAAGTGCAAAAGTGGTTTCCTGCACCAACACAGGTGCGAAAAGTGGTTTTTCAACACTAACACAAGTGCGAAAAGTGGTTTTTCAACACTATCACAAGTGCAAAAAGTGTTTTTTCCACACTAATACAAGTGCAAAAGTGGTTTCCTGCACCAACACAAGTGCGAAAAGTGGTTTTTCAACACTAACACAAGTGCGAAAAGTGGTTTTTCAACACTAACACAAGTGCGAAAAGTGGTTTTTTCCACACTAATACAAGTGCAAAAGTGGTTTGCTGCACCAACACAAGTGCGAAAAGTGGTTTTTCAACACTAACACAAGTGCGAAAAGTGGTTTTTCAACACTATCACAAGTGCAAAAAGTGTTTTTTCCACACTAATACAAGTGCAAAAGTGGTTGCCTGCACCAACACAAGTGCGAAAAGTGGTTTTTCAACACTAACACAAGTGCGAAAAGTGGTTTTTTCAACACTAACACAAGTGCAAAAAGTGGTTTTTCAACACTAACACAAGTGCGAAAAGTGGTTTTTCAACACTAACACAAGTGCGAATAGTGGTTTTTCCACACTAATACAAGTGCAAAAGTGGTTTCCTGCACCAACACAAGTGCGAAAAGTGGTTTTTCAACACTATCACAAGTGCAAAAAGTGTTTTTCCACACTAATACAAGTGCAAAAGTGGTTTCCTGCACCAACACAAGTGCGAAAAGTGGTTTTTCAACACTAACACAAGTGCGAAAAGTGGTTTTTCAACAGTAACACCAGTGCGAAAAGTGGTTTTTCCACACTAATACAAGTGCAAAAGTGGTTTGCTGCACCAACACAAGTGCGAAAAGTGGTTTTTCAACACGAACACAAGTGCGAAAAGTGGTTTTTCAACACTAACACAAGTGTGAAAAGTGGTTTTTCAACACTAACACAAGTGCGAAAAGTGGTTTTTCCACACTAATACAAGTGCAAAAGTGGTTTCCTGCACCAACACAGGTGCGAAAAGTGGTTTTTCAACACTAACACAAGTGCGAAAAGTGGTTTTTCAACACTATCACAAGTGCAAAAAGTGTTTTTTCCACACTAATACAAGTGCAAAAGTGGTTTCCTGCACCAACACAAGTGCGAAAAGTGGTTTTTCAACACTAACACAAGTGCGAAAAGTGGTTTTTCAACACTAACACAAGTGCGAAAAGTGGTTTTTCCACACTAATACAAGTGCAAAAGTGGTTTGCTGCACCAACACAAGTGCGAAAAGTGGTTTTTCAACACTAACACAAGTGCGAAAAGTGGTTTTTCAACACTATCACAAGTGCAAAAAGTGTTTTTTCCACACTAATACAAGTGCAAAAGTGGTTGCCTGCACCAACACAAGTGCGAAAAGTGGTTTTTCAACACTAACACAAGTGCGAAAAGTGGTTTTTCAACACTAACACAAGTGCGAATAGTGGTTTTTCCACACTAATACAAGGGCAAAAGTGGTTTCCTGCACCAACACAAGTGTGAAAAGTGGTTTTTCAACATTAACACAAGTGCGAAAAGTGGTTTTTCAACACTAACACAAGTGCGAAAAGTGGTTTTTCAACACTAACACAAGTGCGAAAAGTTGTTTTTCCACACTAATACAAGTGCAAAAGTGGTTTCCTGCACCAACACAAGTGCGAAAAGTGGTTTTTCAACACTATCACAAGTGCAAAAAGTGTTTTTCCACACAAATACAAGTGCAAAAGTGGTTTCCTGCACCAACACAAGTGCGAAAAGTGGTTTTTCAACACTAACACAAGTGCGAAAAGTGGTTTTTCAACACTAACACCAGTGCGAAAAGTGGTTTTTCCACACTAATACAAGTGCAAAAGTGGTTTGCTGCACCAACACAAGTGCGAAAAGTGGTTTTTCAACACTAACACAAGTGCGAAAAGTGGTTTTTCAACACTAACACAAGTGCGAATAGTGGTTTTTCCACACTAATACAAGTGCAAAAGTGGTTTCCTGCACCAACACAAGTGCGAAAAGTGGTTTTTCAACACTAACACAAGTGTGAAAAGTGGTTTTTCAACACTAACACAAGTGCGAAAAGTGGTTTTTCCACACTAATATAAGTGCAAAAGTGGTTTCCTGCACCAACACAAGTGCGAAAAGTGGTTTTTCAACACTAACACAAGTGCGAAAAGTGGTTTTTCAACACTATCACAAGTGCAAAAAGTGTTTTTTCCACACTAATACAAGTGCAAAAGTGGTTTCCTGCACCAACAAAAGTGCGAAAAGTGGTTTTTCAACACTAACACAAGTGCGAAAAGTGGTTTTTCAACACTATCACAAGTGCGAAAAGTGTTTTTTCCACACTAATACAAGTGCAAAAGTGGTTTCCTGCACCAACACAAGTGCGAAAAGTGGTTTTTCAACACTAACACAAGTGCGAAAAGTGGTTTTTCAACACTAACACAAGTGCGAAAAGTGGTTTTTCAACACTAACACAAGTGCGAAAAGTGGTTTTTCCACACTAATACAAGTGCAAAAGTGGTTTCCTGCACCAACACAAGTGCGAAAAGTGGTTTTTCAACACTAACACAAGTGCGAAAAGTGGTTTTTCAACACTATCACAAGTGCAAAAAGTGTTTTTTCCACACTAATACAAGTGCAAAAGTGGTTTCCTGCACCAACACAAGTGCGAAAAGTGGTTTTTCAACACTAACACAAGTGCGAAAAGTGGTTTTTCAACACTAACACAAGTGTGAAAAGTGGTTTTTCCACACTAATACAAGTGCAAAAGTGGTTTCCTGCACCAACACAAGTGCGAGAAGTGGTTTTTCAACACTAACACAAGTGCAAAAAGTGGTTTTTCAACACTAACACAAGTGCGAAAAGTGGTTTTTCAACACTAACACAAGTGCGAAAAGTGGTTTTTCCACACTAATACAAGTGCAAAAGTGGTTTCCTGCACCAACACAAGTGCGAAAAGTGGTTTTTCAAAACTAACACAAGTGCGAAAAGTGGTTTTTCAACACTATCACAAGTGCAAAAAGTGTTTTTTTCACACTAATACAAGTGCAAAAGTGGTTTCCTGCACCAACACAAGTGCGAAAAGTGGTTTTTCAACACTAACACAAGTGCGAAAAGTGGTTTTTCAACACTAACACAAGTGTGAAAAGTGGTTTTTCCACACTAATACAAGTACAAAAGTGGTTTCCTGCACCAACACAAGTGCGAAAAGTGGTTTTTCAACACTATCACAAGTGCAAAAAGTGTTTTTTCCACACGAATACAAGTGCAAAAGTGGTTTCCCGCACCAACACAAGTGCGAAAAGTGGTTTTTCAACACTAACACAACTGCGAAAAGTGGTTTTTCAACACTAACACAAGTGCAAAAAGTGGTTTTTCCACACTAATACAAGTGCAAAAGTGGTTTCCTGCACCAACACAAGTGCGAAAAGTGGTTTTTCAACACTAACACAAGTGCGAAAAGTGGTTTTTCAACACTAACATAAGTGCGAAAAGTGTTCACACTAATACAAGTGCAAAAGTGGTTTCCTGCACCAACACAAGTGCGAAAAGTGGTTTTTCAACACGAACACAAGTGCGAAAAGTGGTTTTTCAACACTAACACAAGTGCGAAAACTGGTTTTTCAACACTAACACAAGTGCGAAAAGTGGTTTTTCCACACTAATACAAGGGCAAAAGTGGTTTCCTGCACCAACACAGGTGCGAAAAGTGGTTTTTCAACACTAACACAAGTGCGAAAAGTGGTTTTTCAACACTATCACAAGTGCAAAAAGTGTTTTTTCCACACTAATACAAGTGCAAAATTGGTTTCCTGCACCAACACAAGTGCGAAAAGTGGTTTTTCAACACTAACACAAGTGCGAAAAGTGGTTTTTCAACACTAACACAAGTGCGAAAAGTGGTTTTTCCACACTAATACAAGTGCAAAAGTGGTTTCCTGCACCAACACAAGTGCGAAAAGTGGTTTTTCAAAACTAACACAAGTGCGAAAAGCGGTTTTTCAACACTATCACAAGTGCAAAAAGTGTTTTTTTCACACTAATACAAGTGCAAAAGTGGTTTCCTGCACCAACACAAGTGCGAAAAGTGGTTTTTCAACACTAACACAAGTGCGAAAAGTGGTTTTTCAACACTAACACAAGTGCGAAAAGTGGTTTTTCCACACTAATACAAGTACAAAAGTGGTTTCCTGCACCAACACAAGTGCGAAAAGTGGTTTTTCAACACTATCACAAGTGCAAAAAGTGTTTTTTCCACACGAATACAAGTGCAAAAGTGGTTTCCCGCACCAACACAAGTGCGAAAAGTGGTTTTTCAACACTAACACAACTGCGAAAAGTGGTTTTTCAACACTAACACAAGTGCAAAAAGTGGTTTTTCCACACTAATACAAGTGCAAAAGTGGTTTCCTGCACCAACACAAGTGCGAAAAGTGGTTTTTCAACACTAACACAAGTGCGAAAAGTGCTTTTTCAACACTAACATAAGTGCGAAAAGTGTTTTTTCCACACTAATACAAGTGCAAAAGTGGTTTCCTGCACCAACACAAGTGCGAAAAGTGGTTTTTCAACACGAACACAAGTGCGAAAAGTGGTTTTTCAACACTAACACAAGTGCGAAAAGTGGTTTTTCAACACTAACACAAGTGCGAAAAGTGGTTTTTCCACACTAATACAAGTGCAAAAGTGGTTTCCTGCACCAACACAGGTGCGAAAAGTGGTTTTTCAACACTAACAAGTGCGAAAAGTGGTTTTTCAACACTATCACAAGTGCAAAAAGTGTTTTTTCCACACTAATACAAGTGCAAAAGTGGTTTCCTGCACCAACACAAGTGCGAAAAGTGGTTTTTCAACACTAACACAAGTGCGAAAAGTGGTTTTTCAACACTAACACAAGTGCAAAAAGTGGTTTTTCCACACTAATACAAGTGAAAAAGTGGTTTGCTGCACCAACACAAGTGCGAAAAGTGGTTTTTCAACACTAACACAACTGCGAAAAGTGGTTTTTCAACACTAACAAGTGCAAAAAGTGGTTTTTCCACACTAATACAAGTGCAAAAGTGGTGTCCTGCACCAACACAAGTGCGAAAAGTATTTTTTCAACACTATCACAAGTGCAAAAAGTGTTTTTTCCACACGAATACAAGTGCAAAAGTGGTTTCCCGCACCAACACAAGTGCGAAAAGTGGTTTTTCAACACTAACACAACTGCGAAAAGTGGTTTTTCAACACTAACACAAGTGCAAAAAGTGGTTTTTCCACACTAATACAAGTGCAAAAGTGGTTTCCTGCACCAACACAAGTGCGAAAAGTGGTTTTTCAACACTAACACAAGTGCGAAAAGTGCTTTTTCAACACTAACATAAGTGCGAAAAGTGTTTTTTCCACACTAATACAAGTGCAAAAGTGGTTTCCTGCACCAACACAAGTGCGAAAAGTGGTTTTTCAACATGAACACAAGTGCGAAAAGTGGTTTTTCAACACTAACACAAGTGCGAAAAGTGGTTTTTCAACACTAACACAAGTGCGAAAAGTGGTTTTTTCCACACTAATACAAGTGCAAAAGTGGTTTCCTGCACCAACACAGGTGCGAAAAGTGGTTTTTCAACACTAACACAAGTGCGAAAAGTGGTTTTTCAACACTATCACAAGTGCAAAAAGTGTTTTTTCCACACTAATACAAGTGCAAAAGTGGTTTCCTGCACCAACACAAGTGCGAAAAGTGGTTTTTCAACACTAACACAAGTGCGAAAAGTGGTTTTTCAACACTAACACAAGTGCAAAAAGTGGTTTTTCCACACTAATACAAGTGCAAAAGTGGTTTCCTGCACCAACACAAGTGCGAAAAGTGGTTTTTCAACACTAACACAAGTGCGAAAAGTGGTTTTTCAACACTAACACCAGTGCGAAAAGTGGTTTTTCCACACTAATACAAGTGCAAAAGTGGTTTGCTGCACCAACACAAGTGCGAAAAGTGGTTTTTCAACACTAACACAAGTGCGAAAAGTGGTTTTTCAACACTAACACAAGTGCGAATAGTGGTTTTTCCACACTAATACAAGTGCAAAAGTGGTTTCCTGCACCAACACAAGTGCGAAAAGTGGTTTTTCAACACTAACACAAGTGTGAAAAGTGGTTTTTCAACACTAACACAAGTGCGAAAAGTGGTTTTTCCACACTAATATAAGTGCAAAAGTGGTTTCCTGCACCAACACAAGTGCGAAAAGTGGTTTTTCAACACTAACACAAGTGCGAAAAGTGGTTTTTCAACACTATCACAAGTGCAAAAAGTGTTTTTTCCACACTAATACAAGTGCAAAAGTGGTTTCCTGCACCAACAAAAGTGCGAAAAGTGGTTTTTCAACACTAACACAAGTGCGAAAAGTGGTTTTTCAACACTATCACAAGTGCGAAAAGTGTTTTTTCCACACTAATACAAGTGCAAAAGTGGTTTCCTGCACCAACACAAGTGCGAAAAGTGGTTTTTCAACACTAACACAAGTGCGAAAAGTGGTTTTTCAACACTAACACAAGTGCGAAAAGTGGTTTTTCAACACTAACACAAGTGCGAAAAGTGGTTTTTCCACACTAATACAAGTGCAAAAGTGGTTTCCTGCACCAACACAAGTGCGAAAAGTGGTTTTTCAACACTAACACAAGTGCGAAAAGTGGTTTTTCAACACTATCACAAGTGCAAAAAGTGTTTTTTCCACACTAATACAAGTGCAAAAGTGGTTTCCTGCACCAACACAAGTGCGAAAAGTGGTTTTTCAACACTAACACAAGTGCGAAAAGTGGTTTTTCAACACTAACACAAGTGTGAAAAGTGGTTTTTCCACACTAATACAAGTGCAAAAGTGGTTTCCTGCACCAACACAAGTGCGAGAAGTGGTTTTTCAACACTAACACAAGTGCAAAAAGTGGTTTTTCAACACTAACACAAGTGCGAAAAGTGGTTTTTCAACACTAACACAAGTGCGAAAAGTGGTTTTTCCACACTAATACAAGTGCAAAAGTGGTTTCCTGCACCAACACAAGTGCGAAAAGTGGTTTTTCAAAACTAACACAAGTGCGAAAAGTGGTTTTTCAACACTATCACAAGTGCAAAAAGTGTTTTTTTCACACTAATACAAGTGCAAAAGTGGTTTCCTGCACCAACACAAGTGCGAAAAGTGGTTTTTCAACACTAACACAAGTGCGAAAAGTGGTTTTTCAACACTAACACAAGTGTGAAAAGTGGTTTTTCCACACTAATACAAGTACAAAAGTGGTTTCCTGCACCAACACAAGTGCGAAAAGTGGTTTTTCAACACTATCACAAGTGCAAAAAGTGTTTTTTCCACACGAATACAAGTGCAAAAGTGGTTTCCCGCACCAACACAAGTGCGAAAAGTGGTTTTTCAACACTAACACAACTGCGAAAAGTGGTTTTTCAACACTAACACAAGTGCAAAAAGTGGTTTTTCCACACTAATACAAGTGCAAAAGTGGTTTCCTGCACCAACACAAGTGCGAAAAGTGGTTTTTCAACACTAACACAAGTGCGAAAAGTGGTTTTTCAACACTAACATAAGTGCGAAAAGTGTTCACACTAATACAAGTGCAAAAGTGGTTTCCTGCACCAACACAAGTGCGAAAAGTGGTTTTTCAACACGAACACAAGTGCGAAAAGTGGTTTTTCAACACTAACACAAGTGCGAAAAGTGGTTTTTCAACACTAACACAAGTGCGAAAAGTGGTTTTTCCACACTAATACAAGTGCAAAAGTGGTTTCCTGCACCAACACAGGTGCGAAAAGTGGTTTTTCAACACTAACACAAGTGCGAAAAGTGGTTTTTCAACACTATCACAAGTGCAAAAAGTGTTTTTTCCACACTAATACAAGTGCAAAATTGGTTTCCTGCACCAACACAAGTGCGAAAAGTGGTTTTTCAACACTAACACAAGTGCGAAAAGTGGTTTTTCAACACTAACACAAGTGCGAAAAGTGGTTTTTCCACACTAATACAAGTGCAAAAGTGGTTTCCTGCACCAACACAAGTGCGAAAAGTGGTTTTTCAAAACTAACACAAGTGCGAAAAGCGGTTTTTCAACACTATCACAAGTGCAAAAAGTGTTTTTTTCACACTAATACAAGTGCAAAAGTGGTTTCCTGCACCAACACAAGTGCGAAAAGTGGTTTTTCAACACTAACACAAGTGCGAAAAGTGGTTTTTCAACACTAACACAAGTGCGAAAAGTGGTTTTTCCACACTAATACAAGTACAAAAGTGGTTTCCTGCACCAACACAAGTGCGAAAAGTGGTTTTTCAACACTATCACAAGTGCAAAAAGTGTTTTTTCCACACGAATACAAGTGCAAAAGTGGTTTCCCGCACCAACACAAGTGCGAAAAGTGGTTTTTCAACACTAACACAACTGCGAAAAGTGGTTTTTCAACACTAACACAAGTGCAAAAAGTGGTTTTTCCACACTAATACAAGTGCAAAAGTGGTTTCCTGCACCAACACAAGTGCGAAAAGTGGTTTTTCAACACTAACACAAGTGCGAAAAGTGCTTTTTCAACACTAACATAAGTGCGAAAAGTGTTTTTTCCACACTAATACAAGTGCAAAAGTGGTTTCCTGCACCAACACAAGTGCGAAAAGTGGTTTTTCAACACGAACACAAGTGCGAAAAGTGGTTTTTCAACACTAACACAAGTGCGAAAAGTGGTTTTTCAACACTAACACAAGTGCGAAAAGTGGTTTTTCCACACTAATACAAGTGCAAAAGTGGTTTCCTGCACCAACACAGGTGCGAAAAGTGGTTTTTCAACACTAACAAGTGCGAAAAGTGGTTTTTCAACACTATCACAAGTGCAAAAAGTGTTTTTTCCACACTAATACAAGTGCAAAAGTGGTTTCCTGCACCAACACAAGTGCGAAAAGTGGTTTTTCAACACTAACACAAGTGCGAAAAGTGGTTTTTCAACACTAACACAAGTGCAAAAAGTGGTTTTTCCACACTAATACAAGTGAAAAAGTGGTTTGCTGCACCAACACAAGTGCGAAAAGTGGTTTTTCAACACTAACACAACTGCGAAAAGTGGTTTTTCAACACTAACAAGTGCAAAAAGTGGTTTTTCCACACTAATACAAGTGCAAAAGTGGTGTCCTGCACCAACACAAGTGCGAAAAGTGTTTTTTCAACACTATCACAAGTGCAAAAAGTGTTTTTTCCACACGAATACAAGTGCAAAAGTGGTTTCCCGCACCAACACAAGTGCGAAAAGTGGTTTTTCAACACTAACACAACTGCGAAAAGTGGTTTTTCAACACTAACACAAGTGCAAAAAGTGGTTTTTCCACACTAATACAAGTGCAAAAGTGGTTTCCTGCACCAACACAAGTGCGAAAAGTGGTTTTTCAACACTAACACAAGTGCGAAAAGTGCTTTTTCAACACTAACATAAGTGCGAAAAGTGTTTTTTCCACACTAATACAAGTGCAAAAGTGGTTTCCTGCACCAACACAAGTGCGAAAAGTGGTTTTTCAACATGAACACAAGTGCGAAAAGTGGTTTTTCAACACTAACACAAGTGCGAAAAGTGGTTTTTCAACACTAACACAAGTGCGAAAAGTGGTTTTTTCCACACTAATACAAGTGCAAAAGTGGTTTCCTGCACCAACACAGGTGCGAAAAGTGGTTTTTCAACACTAACACAAGTGCGAAAAGTGGTTTTTCAACACTATCACAAGTGCAAAAAGTGTTTTTTCCACACTAATACAAGTGCAAAAGTGGTTTCCTGCACCAACACAAGTGCGAAAAGTGGTTTTTCAACACTAACACAAGTGCGAAAAGTGGTTTTTCAACACTAACACAAGTGCAAAAAGTGGTTTTTCCACACTAATACAAGTGCAAAAGTGGTTTGCTGCACCAACACAAGTGCGAAAAGTGGTTTTTCAACACTAACACAACTGCGAAAAGTGGTTTTTCAACACTAACAAGTGCAAAAAGTGGTTTTTCCACACTAATACAAGTGCAAAAGTGGTGTCCTGCACCAACACAAGTGCGAAAAGTGGTTTTTCAACACTAACACAGTGTGAAAAGTGATTTTTCAACACTAACATAAGTGCGAAAAGTGTTTTTTCCACACTAATACAAGTGCAAAAGTGGTTTCCTGCACCAACACAAGTGCGAAAAGTGGTTTTTCAACACGAACACAAGTGCAAAAAGTGGTTTTTCAACACTAACACAAGTGCGAAAAGTGGTTTTTCAACACTAACACAAGTGCGAAAAGTGGTTTTTCCACACTAATACAAGTGCAAAAGTGGTTTCCTGCACCAACACAGGTGCGAAAAGTGGTTTTTCAACACTAACACAAGTGCGAAAAGTGGTTTTTCAACACTATCACAAGTGCAAAAAGTGTTTTTTCCACACTAATACAAGTGCAAAAGTGGTTTCCTGCACCAACACAAGTGCGAAAAGTGGTTTTTCAACACTAACACAAGTGCGAAAAGTGGTTTTTCAACACTAACACAAGTGCGAAAAGTGGTTTTTTCCACACTAATACAAGTGCAAAAGTGGTTTGCTGCACCAACACAAGTGCGAAAAGTGGTTTTTCAACACTAACACAAGTGCGAAAAGTGGTTTTTCAACACTATCACAAGTGCAAAAAGTGTTTTTTCCACACTAATACAAGTGCAAAAGTGGTTGCCTGCACCAACACAAGTGCGAAAAGTGGTTTTTCAACACTAACACAAGTGCGAAAAGTGGTTTTTCAACACTAACACAAGTGCGAATAGTGGTTTTTCCACACTAATACAAGTGCAAAAGTGGTTTCCTGCACCAACACAAGTGCGAAAAGTGGTTTTTCAACATTAACACAAGTGCGAAAAGTGGTTTTTCAACACTAACACAAGTGCGAAAAGTGGTTTTTCAACACTAACACAAGTGCGAAAAGTTGTTTTTCCACACTAATACAAGTGCAAAAGTGGTTTCCTGCACCAACACAAGTGCGAAAAGTGGTTTTTCAACACTATCACAAGTGCAAAAAGTGTTATTCCACACTAATACAAGTGCAAAAGTGGTTTCCTGCACCAACACAAGTGCGAAAAGTGGTTTTTCAACACTAACACAAGTGCAAAAAGTGGTTTTTCAACACTAACACCAGTGCGAAAAGTGGTTTTTCCACACTAATACAAGTGCAAAAATGGTTTGCTGCACCAACACAAGTGCGAAAAGTGGTTTTTCAACACTAACACAAGTGCGAAAAGTGGTTTTTCAACACTAACACAAGTGCGAATAGTGGTTTTTCCACACTAATACAAGTGCAAAAGTGGTTTCCTGCACCAACACAAGTGCGAAAAGTGGTTTTTCAACACTAACACAAGTGTGAAAAGTGGTTTTTCAACACTAACACAAGTGCGAAAAGTGGTTTTTCCACACTAATATAAGTGCAAAAGTGGTTTGCTGCACCAACACAAGTGCGAAAAGTGGTTTTTCAACACTAACACAAGTGCGAAAAGTGGTTTTTCAACACTAACACCAGTGCGAAAAGTGGTTTTTCCACACTAATACAAGTGCAAAAATGGTTTGCTGCACCAACACAAGTGCGAAAAGTGGTTTTTCAACACTAACACAAGTGCGAAAAGTGGTTTTTCAACACTAACACAAGTGCGAATAGTGGTTTTTCCACACTAATACAAGTGCAAAAGTGGTTTCCTGCACCAACACAAGTGCGAAAAGTGGTTTTTCAACACTAACACAAGTGTGAAAAGTGGTTTTTCAACACTAACACAAGTGCGAAAAGTGGTTTTTCCACACTAATATAAGTGCAAAAGTGGTTTCCTGCACCAACACAAGTGCGAAAAGTGGTTTTTCAACACTAACACAAGTGCGAAAAGTGGTTTTTCAACACTATCACAAGTGCAAAAAGTGTTTTTTCCACACTAATACAAGT
This sequence comes from Myxine glutinosa, assembly GCF_964187855.1. NCBI lineage: Eukaryota > Metazoa > Chordata > Myxini > Myxiniformes > Myxinidae > Myxine > Myxine glutinosa. The sequence continues at coordinate 42,798 of NW_027617090.1, read as the reverse complement.
GCAAAAGTGGTTTCCTGCACCAACAAAAGTGCGAAAAGTGGTTTTTCAACACTAACACAAGTGCGAAAAGTGGTTTTTCAACACTATCACAAGTGCGAAAAGTGTTTTTTCCACACTAATACAAGTGCAAAAGTGGTTTCCTGCACCAACACAAGTGCGAAAAGTGGTTTTTCCACACTAATACAAGTGCAAAAGTGGTTTGCTGCACCAACACAAGTGCGAAAAGTGGTTTTTCAACACTAACACAACTGCGAAAAGTGGTTTTTCAACACTAACAAGTGCAAAAAGTGGTTTTTCCACACTAATATAAGTGCAAAAGTGGTTTCCTGCACCAACACAAGTGCGAAAAGTGGTTTTTCAACACTAACACAAGTGCGAAAAGTGGTTTTTCAACACTAACATAAGTGCGAAAAGTGTTTTTTCCACACTAATACAAGTGCAAAAGTGGTTTCCTGCACCAACACAAGTGCGAAAAGTGGTTTTTCAACACGAACACAAGTGCGAAAAGTGGTTTTTCAACACTAACACAAGTGCGAAAAGTGGTTTTTCAACACTAATACAAGTGCGAAAAGTGGTTTTTCCACACTAATACAAGTGCAAAAGTGGTTTCCTGCACCAACACAGGTGCGAAAAGTGGTTTTTCAACACTAACACAAGTGCAAAAAGTGGTTTTTCAACACTATCACAAGTGCAAAAAGTGTTTTTTCCACACTAATACAAGTGCAAAAGTGGTTTCCTGCACCAACACAAGTGCGAAAAGTGGTTTTTCAACACTAACACAAGTGCGAAAAGTGGTTTTTCAACACTAACACAAGTGCGAAAAGTGGTTTTTTCCACACTAATACAAGTGCAAAAGTGGTTTGCTGCACCAACACAAGTGCGAAAAGTGGTTTTTCAACACTAACACAAGTGCGAAAAGTGGTTTTTCAACACTATCACAAGTGCAAAAAGTGTTTTTTCCACACTAATACAAGTGCAAAAGTGGTTGCCTGCACCAACACAAGTGCGAAAAGTGGTTTTTCAACACTAACACAAGTGCGAAAAGTGGTTTTTCAACACTAACACAAGTGCGAATAGTGGTTTTTCCACACTAATACAAGTGCAAAAGTGGTTTCCTGCACCAACACAAGTGCGAAAAGTGGTTTTTCAACATTAACACAAGTGCGAAAAGTGGTTTTTCAACACTAACACAAGTGCGAAAAGTGGTTTTTCAACACTAACACAAGTGCGAAAAGTTGTTTTTCCACACTAATACAAGTGCAAAAGTGGTTTCCTGCACCAACACAAGTGCGAAAAGTGGTTTTTCAACACTATCACAAGTGCAAAAAGTGTTTTTCCACACTAATACAAGTGCAAAAGTGGTTTCCTGCACCAACACAAGTGCGAAAAGTGGTTTTTCAACACTAACACAAGTGCAAAAAGTGGTTTTTCCACACTAATACAAGTGCAAAAGTGGTTTGCTGCACCAACACAAGTGCGAAAAGTGGTTTTTCAACACTAACACAACTGCGAAAAGTGGTTTTTCAACACTAACAAGTGCAAAAAGTGGTTTTTCCACACTAATACAAGTGCAAAAGTGGTGTCCTGCACCAACACAAGTGCGAAAAGTGGTTTTTCAACACTAACACAGTGCGAAAAGTGATTTTTCAACACTAACATAAGTGCGAAAAGTGTTTTTTCCACACTAATACAAGTGCAAAAGTGGTTTCCTGCACCAACACAAGTGCGAAAAGTGGTTTTTCAACACGAACACAAGTGCAAAAAGTGGTTTTTCAACACTAACACAAGTGCGAAAAGTGGTTTTTCAACACTAACACAAGTGCGAAAAGTGGTTTTTCCACACTAATACAAGTGCAAAAGTGGTTTCCTGCACCAACACAGGTGCGAAAAGTGGTTTTTCAACACTAACACAAGTGCGAAAAGTGGTTTTTCAACACTATCACAAGTGCAAAAAGTGTTTTTTCCACACTAATACAAGTGCAAAAGTGGTTTCCTGCACCAACACAAGTGCGAAAAGTGGTTTTTCAACACTAACACAAGTGCGAAAAGTGGTTTTTCAACACTAACACAAGTGCGAAAAGTGGTTTTTTCCACACTAATACAAGTGCAAAAGTGGTTTGCTGCACCAACACAAGTGCGAAAAGTGGTTTTTCAACACTAACACAAGTGCGAAAAGTGGTTTTTCAACACTATCACAAGTGCAAAAAGTGTTTTTTCCACACTAATACAAGTGCAAAAGTGGTTGCCTGCACCAACACAAGTGCGAAAAGTGGTTTTTCAACACTAACACAAGTGCGAAAAGTGGTTTTTCAACACTAACACAAGTGCGAATAGTGGTTTTTCCACACTAATACAAGTGCAAAAGTGGTTTCCTGCACCAACACAAGTGCGAAAAGTGGTTTTTCAACATTAACACAAGTGCGAAAAGTGGTTTTTCAACACTAACACAAGTGCGAAAAGTGGTTTTTCAACACTAACACAAGTGCGAAAAGTTGTTTTTCCACACTAATACAAGTGCAAAAGTGGTTTCCTGCACCAACACAAGTGCGAAAAGTGGTTTTTCAACACTATCACAAGTGCAAAAAGTGTTTTTCCACACTAATACAAGTGCAAAAGTGGTTTCCTGTACCAACACAAGTGCGAAAAGTGGTTTTTCAACACTAACACAAGTGCGAAAAGTGGTTTTTCAACACTAACACCAGTGCGAAAAGTGGTTTTTCCACACTAATACAAGTGCAAAAATGGTTTGCTGCACCAACACAAGTGCGAAAAGTGGTTTTTCAACACTAACACAAGTGCGAAAAGTGGTTTTTCAACACTAACACAAGTGCGAATAGTGGTTTTTCCACACTAATACAAGTGCAAAAGTGGTTTCCTGCACCAACACAAGTGCGAAAAGTGGTTTTTCAACACTAACACAAGTGTGAAAAGTGGTTTTTCAACACTAACACAAGTGCGAAAAGTGGTTTTTCCACACTAATATAAGTGCAAAAGTGGTTTGCTGCACCAACACAAGTGCGAAAAGTGGTTTTTCAACACTAACACAAGTGCGAAAAGTGGTTTTTCAACACTAACACCAGTGCGAAAAGTGGTTTTTCCACACTAATACAAGTGCAAAAATGGTTTGCTGCACCAACACAAGTGCGAAAAGTGGTTTTTCAACACTAACACAAGTGCGAAAAGTGGTTTTTCAACACTAACACAAGTGCGAATAGTGGTTTTTCCACACTAATACAAGTGCAAAAGTGGTTTCCTGCACCAACACAAGTGCGAAAAGTGGTTTTTCAACACTAACACAAGTGTGAAAAGTGGTTTTTCAACACTAACACAAGTGCGAAAAGTGGTTTTTCCACACTAATATAAGTGCAAAAGTGGTTTCCTGCACCAACACAAGTGCGAAAAGTGGTTTTTCAACACTAACACAAGTGCGAAAAGTGGTTTTTCAACACTATCACAAGTGCAAAAAGTGTTTTTTCCACACTAATACAAGTGCAAAAGTGGTTTCCTGCACCAACAAAAGTGCGAAAAGTGGTTTTTCAACACTAACACAAGTGCGAAAAGTGGTTTTTCAACACTATCACAAGTGCGAAAAGTGTTTTTTCCACACTAATACAAGTGCAAAAGTGGTTTCCTGCACCAACACAAGTGCGAAAAGTGGTTTTTCCACACTAATACAAGTGCAAAAGTGGTTTGCTGCACCAACACAAGTGCGAAAAGTGGTTTTTCAACACTAACACAACTGCGAAAAGTGGTTTTTCAACACTAACAAGTGCAAAAAGTGGTTTTTCCACACTAATATAAGTGCAAAAGTGGTTTCCTGCACCAACACAAGTGCGAAAAGTGGTTTTTCAACACTATCACAAGTGCAAAAAGTGTTTTTTCCACACTAATACAAGTGCAAAAGTGGTTTCCTGCACCAACACAAGTGCGAAAAGTGGTTTTTCAACACTAACACAAGTGCGAAAAGTGGTTTTTCAACACTAACACAAGTGCGAAAAGTGGTTTTTTCCACACTAATACAAGTGCAAAAGTGGTTTGCTGCACCAACACAAGTGCGAAAAGTGGTTTTTCAACACTAACACAAGTGCGAAAAGTGGTTTTTCAACACTATCACAAGTGCAAAAAGTGTTTTTTCCACACTAATACAAGTGCAAAAGTGGTTGCCTGCACCAACACAAGTGCGAAAAGTGGTTTTTCAACACTAACACAAGTGCGAAAAGTGGTTTTTCAACACTAACACAAGTGCGAATAGTGGTTTTTCCACACTAATACAAGTGCAAAAGTGGTTTCCTGCACCAACACAAGTGCGAAAAGTGGTTTTTCAACATTAACACAAGTGCGAAAAGTGGTTTTTCAACACTAACACAAGTGCGAAAAGTGGTTTTTCAACACTAACACAAGTGCGAAAAGCTGTTTTTCCACACTAATACAAGTGCAAAAGTGGTTTCCTGCACCAACACAAGTGCGAAAAGTGGTTTTTCAACACTATCACAAGTGCAAAAAGTGTTTTTCCACACTAATACAAGTGCAAAAGTGGTTTCCTGCACCAACACAAGTGCGAAAAGTGGTTTTTCAACACTAACACAAGTGCGAAAAGTGGTTTTTCAACACTAACACCAGTGCGAAAAGTGGTTTTTCCACACTAATACAAGTGCAAAAATGGTTTGCTGCACCAACACAAGTGCGAAAAGTGGTTTTTCAACACTAACACAAGTGCGAAAAGTGGTTTTTCAACACTAACACAAGTGCGAATAGTGGTTTTTTCCACACTAATACAAGTGCAAAAGTGGTTTCCTGCACCAACACAAGTGCGAAAAGTGGTTTTTCAACACTAACACAAGTGTGAAAAGTGGTTTTTCAACACTAACACAAGTGCGAAAAGTGGTTTTTCCACACTAATATAAGTGCAAAAGTGGTTTCCTGCACCAACACAAGTGCGAAAAGTGGTTTTTCAACACTAACACAAGTGCGAAAAGTGGTTTTTCAACACTATCACAAGTGCAAAAAGTGTTTTTTCCACACTAATACAAGTGCAAAAGTGGTTTCCTGCACCAACAAAAGTGCGAAAAGTTGTTTTTCAACACTAACACAAGTGCGAAAAGTGGTTTTTCAACACTATCACAAGTGCGAAAAGTGTTTTTTCCACACTAATACAAGTGCAAAAGTGGTTTCCTGCACCAACACAAGTGCGAAAAGTGGTTTTTCAACACTAACACAAGTGCGAAAAGTGGTTTTTCAACACTAACACAAGTGCAAAAAGTGTTTTTTCCAACCTAATACAAGTGCAAAAGTAGTTTCCTGCACCAACACATGCAAAAAGTGGTTTTTCAACACTAACACAAGTGCGAAAAGTGGTTTTTCAACACTAACACAAGTGCGAAAAGTGGTTTTTCAACACTAACACAAGTGCGAAAAGTGGTTTTTCCACACTAATACAAGTGCAAAAGTGGTTTCCTGCACCAACACAAGTGCGAAAAGTGGTTTTTCAACACTAACACAAGTGCGAAAAGTGGTTTTTCAACACTATCACAAGTGCAAAAAGTGTTTTTTCCACACTAATACAAGTACAAAAGTGGTTTCCTGCACCAACACAAGTGCGAAAAGTGGTTTTTCAACACTAACACAAGTGCGAAAAGTGGTTTTTCAACACTAACACAAGTGTGAAAAGTGGTTTTTCCACACTAATACAAGTGCAAAAGTGGTTTCCTGCACCAACACAAGTGCGAGAAGGGGTTTTTCAACACTAACACAAGTGCAAAAAGTGGTTTTTCAACACTAACACAAGTGCGAAAAGTGGTTTTTCAACACTAACACAAGTGCGAAAAGTGGTTTTTCCACACTAATACAAGTGCAAAAGTGGTTTCCTGCACCAACACAAGTGCGAAAAGTGGTTTTTCAAAACTAACACAAGTGCGAAAAGCGGTTTTTCAACACTATCACAAGTGCAAAAAGTGTTTTTTTCACACTAATACAAGTGCAAAAGTGGTTTCCTGCACCAACACAAGTGCGAAAAGTGGTTTTTCAACACTAACACAAGTGCGAAAAGTGGTTTTTCAACACTAACACAAGTGCGAAAAGTGGTTTTTCCACACTAATACAAGTACAAAAGTGGTTTCCTGCACCAACACAAGTGCGAAAAGTGGTTTTTCAACACTATCACAAGTGCAAAAAGTGTTTTTTCCACACGAATACAAGTGCAAAAGTGGTTTCCCGCACCAACACAAGTGCGAAAAGTGGTTTTTCAACACTAACACAACTGCGAAAAGTGGTTTTTCAACACTAACACAAGTGCAAAAAGTGGTTTTTCCACACTAATACAGGTGCAAAAGTGGTTTCCTGCACCAACACAAGTGCGAAAAGTGGTTTTTCAACACTAACACAAGTGCGAAAAGTGGTTTTTCAACACTAACATAAGTGCGAAAAGTGTTTTTTCCACACTAATACAAGTGCAAAAGTGGTTTCCTGCACCAACACAAGTGCGAAAAGTGGTTTTTCAACACTAACACAAGTGCAAAAAGTGGTTTTTCCACACTAATACAGGTGCAAAAGTGGTTTCCTGCACCAACACAAGTGCGAAAAGTGGTTTTTCAACACGAACACAAGTGCGAAAAGTGGTTTTTCAACACTAACACAAGTGCGAAAAGTGGTTTTTCAACACTAACACAAGTGCGAAAAGTGGTTTTTCCACACTAATACAAGTGCAAAAGTGGTTTCCTGCACCAACACAGGTGTGAAAAGTGGTTTTTCAACACTAACACAAGTGCGAAAAGTGGTTTTTCAACACTATCACAAGTGCAAAAAGTGTTTTTTCCACACTAATACAAGTGCAAAAGTGGTTTCCTGCACCAACACAAGTGCGAAAAGTGGTTTTTCAACACTAACACAAGTGCGAAAAGTGGTTTTTCAACACTAACACAAGTGCGAAAAGTGGTTTTTCCACACTAATACAAGTGCAAAAGTGGTTTGCTGCACCAACACAAGTGCGAAAAGTGGTTTTTCAACACTAACACAACTGCGAAAAGTGGTTTTTCAACACTAACACAAGTGCAAAAATTGGTTTTTCCACACTAATACAAGTGCAAAAGTGGTTTCCTGCACCAACACAAGTGCGAAAAGTGGTTTTTCAACACTAACACAAGTGCGAAAAGTGGTTTTTCAACACTAACATAAGTGCGAAAAGTGTTTTTTCCACACTAATACAAGTGCAAAAGTGGTTTCCTGCACCAACACAAGTGCGAAAAGTGGTTTTTCAACACGAACACAAGTGCGAAAAGTGGTTTTTCAACACTAACACAAGTGCGAAAAGTGGTTTTTCAACACTAACACAAGTGCGAAAAGTGGTTTTTCCACACTAATACAAGTGCAAAAGTGGTTTCCTGCACCAACACAGGTGCGAAAAGTGGTTTTCAACACTAACACAAGTGCGAAAAGTGGTTTTTCAACACTATCACAAGTGCAAAAAGTGTTTTTTCCACACTAATACAAGTGCAAAAGTGGTTTCCTGCACCAACACAAGTGCGAAAAGTGGTTTTTCAACACTAACACAAGTGCGAAAAGTGGTTTTTCAACACTAACACAAGTGCGAAAAGTGGTTTTTCCACACTAATACAAGTGCAAAAGTGGTTTGCTGCACCAACACAAGTGCGAAAAGTGGTTTTTCAACACTAACACAAGTGCGAAAAGTGGTTTTTCAACACTATCACAAGTGCAAAATGTGTTTTTTCCACACTAATACAAGTGCAAAAGTGGTTGCCTGCACCAACACAAGTGCGAAAAGTGGTTTTTCAACACTAACACAAGTGCGAAAAGTGGTTTTTCAACACTAACACAAGTGCGAATAGTGGTTTTTCCACACTAATGCAAGTGCAAAAGTGGTTTCCTGCACCAACACAAGTGCGAAAAGTGGTTTTTCAACATTAACACAAGTGCGAAAAGTGGTTTTTCAACACTAACACAAGTGCGAAAAGTGGTTTTTCAACACTAACACAAGTGCAAAAGTGGTTTCCTGCACCAACACAAGTGCGAAAAGTGGTTTTTCAACACTAACACAAGTGCGAAAAGTGGTTTTTCAACACTAACACCAGTGCGAAAAGTGGTTTTTCCACACTAATACAAGTGCAAAAGTGGTTTGCTGCACCAACACAAGTGCGAAAAGTGGTTTTTCAACACTAACACAAGTGCGAAAAGTGGTTTTTCAACACTAACACAAGTGCGAATAGTGGTTTTTCCACACTAATACAAGTGCAAAAGTGGTTTCCTGCACCAACACAAGTGCGAAAAGTGGTTTTTCAACACTAACACAAGTGTGAAAAGTGGTTTTTCAACACTAACACAAGTGCGAAAAGTGGTTTTTCAACATTAACACAAGTGCGAAAAGTTGATTTTCCACACTAATACAAGTGCAAAAGTGGTTTCCTGCACCAACACATGTGCGAAAAGTGGTTTTTCAACACTATCACAAGTGCAAAAAGTGTTTTTCCACACTAATACAAGTGCAAAAGTGGTTTCCTGCACCAACACAAGTGCGAAAAGTGGTTTTTCAACACTAACACAAGTGCGAAAAGTGGTTTTTCAACACTAACACCAGTGCGAAAAGTGGTTTTTCAACACTAACACAAGTGCAAAAAGTGGTTTTTCAACACTAACACAAGTGCGAAAAGTGGTTTTTCCACACTAATACAAGTGCAAAAGTGGTTTCCTGCACCAACACAAGTGCGAAAAGTGGTTTTTCAACACTAACACAAGTGCGAAAAGTGGTTTTTCAACACTAACACAAGTGCAAAAAGTTGTTTTTCAACACTAACACAAGTGCGAAAAGTGGTTTTCCACACTAATACAAGTGCAAAAGTGGTTTCCTGCACCAACACAAGTGCGAAAAGTGGTTTTTCAACACTAACACAAGTGCGAAAAGTGTTTTTTCCACACTAATACAAGTGCAAAAGTGGTTTCCTGCACCAACACAAGTGCGAAAAGTGGTTTTTCAACACTAACACAAGTGCGAAAAGTGGGTTTTCAACACTAATACAAGTGCAAAAGTGGTTTACTGCACCAACACAAGTGCGAAAAGTTGTTTTTCAACACCAACACAAGTGCGAAAAGTGGTTTTTCAACACTAACACAAGTGCGAAAAGTGGTTTTTCAACACTATCACAAGTGCGAAAAGTGTTTTTTCCACACTAATACAAGTGCAAAAGTGGTTTCCTGCACCAACGCAAGTGCGAAAAGTGGTTTTTCAACACTAACACAAGTGCGAAAAGTGGTTTTTCAACACTATCACAAGTGCAAAAAGTGTTTTTTCCACACTAATACAAGTGCAAAAGTGGTTTCCTGCACCAACACAAGTGCGAAAAGTGGTTTTTCAACACTAACACAAGTGCGAAAAGTTGTTTTTCAACACTAACACAAGTGCGAAAAGTGTTTTTTCCACACTAATACAAGTGCAAAAGTGGTTTCCTGCACCAACACAAGTGCAAAAAGTGGTTTTTCAACACTAACACAAGTGCGAAAAGTGGTTTTTCAACACTAACACAAGTGCGAAAAGTGTTTTTTCGACACTAATACAAGTGCAAAAGTGGTTTCCTGCACCAACACAAGTGCGAAAAGTGGTTTTTCAACACTAACACAAGTGTGAAAAGTGGTTTTTCAACACTAACACAAGTGCGAAAAGTGGTTTTTCAACACTAACACAAGTGCGAAAAGTGGTTTTTCCACACTAATATAAGTGCAAACGTGGTTTCCTGCACCAACAAAAGTGCGAAAAGTGGTTTTTCAACACTAACACAACTGCGAAAAGTCGTTTTTCAACACCAACACAAGTGCGAAAAGTGGTTTTTCAACACTAACACAAGTGCGAATAGTGGTTTTTCCACACTAATACAAGTGCAAAAAGTGTTTTTTCCACACTAATACAAGTGCAAAAGTGGTTTACTGCACCAACAAAAGTGCGAAAAGTTGTTTTTCAACACCAACACAAGTGCGAAAAGTGGTTTTTCAACACTAACACAAGTGCGAAAAGTGGTTTTTCAACACTATCACAAGTGCGAAAAGTGTTTTTTCCACACTAATACAAGTGCAAAAGTGGTTTCCTGCACCAACACAAGTGCGAAAAGTGGTTTTTCAACACTAACACAAGTGCGAAAAGTGGTTTTTCAACACTATCACAAGTGCAAAAATTTTTTTTTCCACACTAATACAAGTGCAAAAGTGGTTTCCTGCACCAACACAAGTGCGAAAAGTGGTTTTTCAACACTAACACAAGTGCGAAAAGTTGTTTTTCAACACTAACACAAGTGCGAAAAGTGTTTTTTCCACACTAATACAAGTGCAAAAGTGGTTTCCTGCACCAACACAAGTGCAAAAAGTGGTTTTTCAACACTAACACAAGTGCGAAAAGTGGTTTTTCAACACTAACACAAGTGCGAAAAGTGTTTTTTCGACACTAATACAAGTGCAAAAGTGGTTTCCTGCACCAACACAAGTGCGAAAAGTGGTTTTTCAACACTAACACAAGTGTGAAAAGTGGTTTTTCAACACTAACACAAGTGCGAAAAGTGGTTTTTCAACACTAACACAAGTGCGAAAAGTGGTTTTTCCACACTAATATAAGTGCAAAAGTGGTTTCCTGCACCAACAAAAGTGCGAAAAGTGGTTTTTCAACACTAACACAACTGCGAAAAGTGGTTTTTCAACACCAACACAAGTGCGAAAAGTGGTTTTTCAACACTAACACAAGTGCGAATAGTGGTTTTTCCACACTAATACAAGTGCAAAAAGTGTTTTTTCCACACTAATACAAGTGCAAAAGTGGTTTACTGCACCAACAAAAGTGCGAAAAGTGGTTTTTCAACACTAACACAAGTGCGAAAAGTGGTTTTTCAACACTATCACAAGTGCGAAAAGTGTTTTTTCCACACTAATACAGGTGCAAAAGTGGTTTCCTGCACCAACACAAGTGCGAAAAGTGGTTTTTCAACACTAACACAAGTGCGAAAAGTGGTCTTTCAACACTAACACAAGTGCGAAAAGTGTTTTTTCCAACCTAATACAAGTGCAAAAGTAGTTTCCTGCACCAACACAAGTGCGAAAAGTGGTTTTTCAACACGAACACAAGTGCGAAAAGTGGTTTTTCAACACTAACACAAGTGCGAAAAGTGGTTTTTCAACACTAACACAAGTGCAAAAAGTGGTTTTTCAACACTAACACAAGTGCGAAAAGTGGTTTTTCCACACTAATACAAGTGCAAAAGTGGTTTCCTGCACCAACACAAGTGCGAAAAGTGGTTTTTCAACACTAACACAAGTGCGAAAAGTGGTTTTTCAACACTAACACAAGTGCAAAAAGTTGTTTTTCAACACTAACACAAGTGCGAAAAGTGGTTTTCCACACTAATACAAGTGCAAAAGTGGTTTCCTGCACCAACACAAGTGCGAAAAGTTGATTTTCCACACTAATACAAGTGCAAAAGTGGTTTCCTGCACCAACACATGTGCGAAAAGTGGTTTTTCAACACTATCACAAGTGCAAAAAGTGTTTTTCCACACTAATACAAGTGCAAAAGTGGTTTCCTGCACCAACACAAGTGCGAAAAGTGGTTTTTCAACACTAACACAAGTGCGAAAAGTGGTTTTTCAACACTAACACCAGTGCGAAAAGTGGTTTTTCAACACTAACACAAGTGCAAAAAGTGGTTTTTCAACACTAACACAAGTGCGAAAAGTGGTTTTTCCACACTAATACAAGTGCAAAAGTGGTTTCCTGCACCAACACAAGTGCGAAAAGTGGTTTTTCAACACTAACACAAGTGCGAAAAGTGGTTTTTCAACACTAACACAAGTGCAAAAAGTTGTTTTTCAACACTAACACAAGTGCGAAAAGTGGTTTTCCACACTAATACAAGTGCAAAAGTGGTTTCCTGCACCAACACAAGTGCGAAAAGTGGTTTTTCAACACTAACACAAGTGCGAAAAGTGTTTTTTCCACACTAATACAAGTGCAAAAGTGGTTTCCTGCACCAACACAAGTGCGAAAAGTGGTTTTTCAACACTAACACAAGTGCGAAAAGTGGGTTTTCAACACTAACACAAGTGCGAAAAGTGGGTTTTCAACACTAATACAAGTGCAAAAGTGGTTTACTGCACCAACACAAGTGCGAAAAGTTGTTTTTCAACACCAACACAAGTGCGAAAAGTGGTTTTTCAACACTAACACAAGTGCGAAAAGTGGTTTTTCAACACTATCACAAGTGCGAAAAGTGTTTTTTCCACACTAATACAAGTGCAAAAGTGGTTTCCTGCACCAACGCAAGTGCGAAAAGTGGTTTTTCAACACTAACACAAGTGCGAAAAGTGGTTTTTCAACACTATCACAAGTGCAAAAAGTGTTTTTTCCACACTAATACAAGTGCAAAAGTGGTTTCCTGCACCAACACAAGTGCGAAAAGTGGTTTTTCAACACTAACACAAGTGCGAAAAGTTGTTTTTCAACACTAACACAAGTGCGAAAAGTGTTTTTTCCACACTAATACAAGTGCAAAAGTGGTTTCCTGCACCAACACAAGTGCAAAAAGTGGTTTTTCAACACTAACACAAGTGCGAAAAGTGGTTTTTCAACACTAACACAAGTGCGAAAAGTGTTTTTTCGACACTAATACAAGTGCAAAAGTGGTTTCCTGCACCAACACAAGTGCGAAAAGTGGTTTTTCAACACTAACACAAGTGTGAAAAGTGGTTTTTCAACACTAACACAAGTGCGAAAAGTGGTTTTTCAACACTAACACAAGTGCGAAAAGTGGTTTTTCCACACTAATATAAGTGCAAAAGTGGTTTCCTGCACCAACAAAAGTGCGAAAAGTGGTTTTTCAACACTAACACAACTGCGAAAAGTCGTTTTTCAACACCAACACAAGTGCGAAAAGTGGTTTTTCAACACTAACACAAGTGCGAATAGTGGTTTTTCCACACTAATACAAGTGCAAAAAGTGTTTTTTCCACACTAATACAAGTGCAAAAGTGGTTTACTGCACCAACAAAAGTGCGAAAAGTTGTTTTTCAACACCAACACAAGTGCGAAAAGTGGTTTTTCAACACTAACACAAGTGCGAAAAGTGGTTTTTCAACACTATCACAAGTGCGAAAAGTGTTTTTTCCACACTAATACAAGTGCAAAAGTGGTTTCCTGCACCAACATAAGTGCGAAAAGTGGTTTTTCAACACTAACACAAGTGCGAAAAGTGGTTTTTCAACACTATCACAAGTGCAAAAAGTGTTTTTTCCACACTAATACAAGTGCAAAAGTGGTTTCCTGCACCAACACAAGTGCGAAAAGTGGTTTTTCAACACTAACACAAGTGCGAAAAGTTGTTTTTCAACACTAACACAAGTGCGAAAAGTGTTTTTTCCACACTAATACAAGTGCAAAAGTGGTTTCCTGCACCAACACAAGTGCAAAAAGTGGTTTTTCAACACTAACACAAGTGCGAAAAGTGGTTTTTCAACACTAACACAAGTGCGAAAAGTGTTTTTTCGACACTAATACAAGTGCAAAAGTGGTTTCCTGCACCAACACAAGTGCGAAAAGTGGTTTTTCAACACTAACACAAGTGTGAAAAGTGGTTTTTCAACACTAACACAAGTGCGAAAAGTGGTTTTTCAACACTAACACAAGTGCGAAAAGTGGTTTTTCCACACTAATATAAGTGCAAAAGTGGTTTCCTGCACCAACAAAAGTGCGAAAAGTGGTTTTTCAACACTAACACAACTGCGAAAAGTGGTTTTTCAACACCAACACAAGTGCGAAAAGTGGTTTTTCAACACTAACACAAGTGCGAATAGTGGTTTTTCCACACTAATACAAGTGCAAAAAGTGTTTTTTCCACACTAATACAAGTGCAAAAGTGGTTTACTGCACCAACAAAAGTGCGAAAAGTGGTTTTTCAACACTAACACAAGTGCGAAAAGTGGTTTTTCAACACTATCACAAGTGCGAAAAGTGTTTTTTCCACACTAATACAGGTGCAAAAGTGGTTTCCTGCACCAACACAAGTGCGAAAAGTGGTTTTTCAACACTAACACAAGTGCGAAAAGTGGTCTTTCAACACTAACACAAGTGCGAAAAGTGTTTTTTCCAACCTAATACAAGTGCAAAAGTAGTTTCCTGCACCAACACAAGTGCGAAAAGTGGTTTTTCAACACGAACACAAGTGCGAAAAGTGGTTTTTCAACACTAACACAAGTGCGAAAAGTGGTTTTTCAACACTAACACAAGTGCGAAAAGTGGTTTTTCCACACTAATACAAGTGCAAAAGTGGTTTCCTGCACCAACACAGGTGCGAAAAGTGGTTTTTCAACACTAACACAAGTGCGAAAAGTGGTTTTTCAACACTATCACAAGTGCAAAAAGTGTTTTTTCCACACTAATACAAGTGCAAAAGTGGTTTCCTGCACCAACACAAGTGCGAAAAGTGGTTTTTCAACACTAACACAAGTGCGAAAAGTGGTTTTTCAACACTAACACAAGTGCGAAAAGTGGTTTTTTCCACACTAATACAAGTGCAAAAGTGGTTTGCTGCACCAACACAAGTGCGAAAAGTGGTTTTTCAACACTAACACAAGTGCGAAAAGTGGTTTTTCAACACTATCACAAGTGCAAAAAGTGTTTTTTCCACACTAATACAAGTGCAAAAGTGGTTGCCTGCACCAACACAAGTGCGAAAAGTGGTTTTTCAACACTAACACAAGTGCGAAAAGTGGTTTTTCAACACTAACACAAGTGCGAATAGTGGTTTTTCAACACTAACACAAGTGCGAAAAGTGGTTTTTCCACACTAATATAAGTGCAAAAGTGGTTTCCTGCACCAACAAAAGTGCGAAAAGTGGTTTTTCAACACTAACACAACTGCGAAAAGTCGTTTTTCAACACCAACACAAGTGCGAAAAGTGGTTTTTCAACACTAACACAAGTGCGAATAGTGGTTTTTCCACACTAATACAAGTGCAAAAAGTGTTTTTTCCACACTAATACAAGTGCAAAAGTGGTTTACTGCACCAACAAAAGTGCGAAAAGTTGTTTTTCAACACCAACACAAGTGCGAAAAGTGGTTTTTCAACACTAACACAAGTGCGAAAAGTGGTTTTTCAACACTATCACAAGTGCGAAAAGTGTTTTTTCCACACTAATACAAGTGCAAAAGTGGTTTCCTGCACCAACATAAGTGCGAAAAGTGGTTTTTCAACACTAACACAAGTGCGAAAAGTGGTTTTTCAACACTATCACAAGTGCAAAAAGTGTTTTTTCCACACTAATACAAGTGCAAAAGTGGTTTCCTGCACCAACACAAGTGCGAAAAGTGGTTTTTCAACACTAACACAAGTGCGAAAAGTTGTTTTTCAACACTAACACAAGTGCGAAAAGTGTTTTTTCCACACTAATACAAGTGCAAAAGTGGTTTCCTGCACCAACACAAGTGCAAAAAGTGGTTTTTCAACACTAACACAAGTGCGAAAAGTGGTTTTTCAACACTAACACAAGTGCGAAAAGTGTTTTTTCGACACTAATACAAGTGCAAAAGTGGTTTCCTGCACCAACACAAGTGCGAAAAGTGGTTTTTCAACACTAACACAAGTGTGAAAAGTGGTTTTTCAACACTAACACAAGTGCGAAAAGTGGTTTTTCAACACTAACACAAGTGCGAAAAGTGGTTTTTCCACACTAATATAAGTGCAAAAGTGGTTTCCTGCACCAACAAAAGTGCGAAAAGTGGTTTTTCAACACTAACACAACTGCGAAAAGTGGTTTTTCAACACCAACACAAGTGCGAAAAGTGGTTTTTCAACACTAACACAAGTGCGAATAGTGGTTTTTCCACACTAATACAAGTGCAAAAAGTGTTTTTTCCACACTAATACAAGTGCAAAAGTGGTTTACTGCACCAACAAAAGTGCGAAAAGTGGTTTTTCAACACTAACACAAGTGCGAAAAGTGGTTTTTCAACACTATCACAAGTGCGAAAAGTGTTTTTTCCACACTAATACAGGTGCAAAAGTGGTTTCCTGCACCAACACAAGTGCGAAAAGTGGTTTTTCAACACTAACACAAGTGCGAAAAGTGGTCTTTCAACACTAACACAAGTGCGAAAAGTGTTTTTTCCAACCTAATACAAGTGCAAAAGTAGTTTCCTGCACCAACACAAGTGCGAAAAGTGGTTTTTCAACACGAACACAAGTGCGAAAAGAGGTTTTTCAACACTAACACAAGTGCGAAAAGTGGTTTTTCAACACTAACACAAGTGCGAAAAGTGGTTTTTCCACACTAATACAAGTGCAAAAGTGGTTTCCTGCACCAACACAGGTGCGAAAAGTGGTTTTTCAACACTAACACAAGTGCGAAAAGTGGTTTTTCAACACTATCACAAGTGCAAAAAGTGTTTTTTCCACACTAATACAAGTGCAAAAGTGGTTTCCTGCACCAACACAAGTGCGAAAAGTGGTTTTTCAACACTAACACAAGTGCGAAAAGTGGTTTTTCAACACTAACACAAGTGCGAAAAGTGGTTTTTTCCACACTAATACAAGTGCAAAAGTGGTTTGCTGCACCAACACAAGTGCGAAAAGTGGTTTTTCAACACTAACACAAGTGCGAAAAGTGGTTTTTCAACACTATCACAAGTGCAAAAAGTGTTTTTTCCACACTAATACAAGTGCAAAAGTGGTTGCCTGCACCAACACAAGTGCGAAAAGTGGTTTTTCAACACTAACACAAGTGCGAAAAGTGGTTTTTCAACACTAACACAAGTGCGAATAGTGGTTTTTCCACACTAATACAAGTGCAAAAGTGGTTTCCTGCACCAACACAAGTGCGAAAAGTGGTTTTTCAACATTAACACAAGTGCGAAAAGTGGTTTTTCAACACTAACACAAGTGCGAAAAGTGGTTTTTCAACACTAACACAAGTGCGAAAAGTTGTTTTTCCACACTAATACAAGTGCAAAAGTGGTTTCCTGCACCAACACAAGTGCGAAAAGTGGTTTTTCAACACTATCACAAGTGCAAAAAGTGTTTTTCCACACTAATACAAGTGCAAAAGTGGTTTCCTGCACCAACACAAGTGCGAAAAGTTGTTTTTCAACACTAACACAAGTGCGAAAAGTGGTTTTTCAACACTAACACCAGTGCGAAAAGTGGTTTTTCCACACTAATACAAGTGCAAAAATGGTTTGCTGCACCAACACAAGTGCGAAAAGTGGTTTTTCAACACTAACACAAGTGCGAAAAGTGGTTTTTCAACACTAACACAAGTGCGAATAGTGGTTTTTCCACACTAATACAAGTGCAAAAGTGGTTTCCTGCACCAACACAAGTGCGAAAAGTGGTTTTTCAACACTAACACAAGTGTGAAAAGTGGTTTTTCAACACTAACACAAGTGCGAAAAGTGGTTTTTCCACACTAATATAAGTGCAAAAGTGGTTTCCTGCACCAACACAAGTGCGAAAAGTGGTTTTTCAACACTAACACAAGTGCGAAAAGTGGTTTTTCAACACTAACACCAGTGCGAAAAGTGGTTTTTCCACACTAATACAAGTGCAAAAATGGTTTGCTGCACCAACACAAGTGCGAAAAGTGGTTTTTCAACACTAACACAAGTGCGAAAAGTGGTTTTTCAACACTAACACAAGTGCGAATAGTGGTTTTTCCACACTAATACAAGTGCAAAAGTGGTTTCCTGCACCAACACAAGTGCGAAAAGTGGTTTTTCAACACTAACACAAGTGTGAAAAGTGGTTTTTCAACACTAACACAAGTGCGAAAAGTGGTTTTTCCACACTAATATAAGTGCAAAAGTGGTTTCCTGCACCAACACAAGTGCGAAAAGTGGTTTTTCAACACTAACACAAATGCGAAAAGTGGTTTTTCAACACTATCACAAGTGCAAAAAGTGTTTTTTCCACACTAATACAAGTGCAAAAGTGGTTTCCTGCACCAACAAAAGTGCGAAAAGTGGTTTTTCAACACTAACACAAGTGCGAAAAGTGGTTTTTCAACACTATCACAAGTGCGAAAAGTGTTTTTTCCACACTAATACAAGTGCAAAAGTGGTTTCCTGCACCAACACAAGTGCGAAAAGTGGTTTTTCCACACTAATACAAGTGCAAAAGTGGTTTGCTGCACCAACACAAGTGCAAAAAGTGGTTTTTCAACACTAACACAACTGCGAAAAGTGGTTTTTCAACACTAACAAGTGCAAAAAGTGGTTTTTCCACACTAATATAAGTGCAAAAGTGGTTTCCTGCACCAACACAAGTGCGAAAAGTGGTTTTTCAACACTAACACAAGTGCGAAAAGTGGTTTTTCAACACTAACATAAGTGCGAAAAGTGTTTTTTCCACACTAATACAAGTACAAAAGTGGTTTCCTGCACCAACACAAGTGCGAAAAGTGGTTTTTCAACACTAACACAAGTGCGAAAAGTGGTTTTTCAACACTAACACAAGTGCGAAAAGTGGTTTTTCCACACTAATATAAGTGCAAAAGTGGTTTCCTGCACCAACAAAAGTGCGAAAAGTGGTTTTTCAACACTAACACAACTGCGAAAAGTGGTTTTTCAACACCAACACAAGTGCGAAAAGTGGTTTTTCAACACTAACACAAGTGCGAATAGTGGTTTTTCCACACTAATACAAGTGCAAAAAGTGTTTTTTCCACACTAATACAAGTGCAAAAGTGGTTTACTGCACCAACAAAAGTGCGAAAAGTGGTTTTTCAACACTAACACAAGTGCGAAAAGTGGTTTTTCAACACTATCACAAGTGCGAAAAGTGTTTTTTCCACACTAATACAGGTGCAAAAGTGGTTTCCTGCACCAACACAAGTGCGAAAAGTGGTTTTTCAACACTAACACAAGTGCGAAAAGTGGTCTTTCAACACTAACACAAGTGCGAAAAGTGTTTTTTCCAACCTAATACAAGTGCAAAAGTAGTTTCCTGCACCAACACAAGTGCGAAAAGTGGTTTTTCAACACGAACACAAGTGCGAAAAGTGGTTTTTCAACACTAACACAAGTGCGAAAAGTGGTTTTTCAACACTAACACAAGTGCAAAAAGTGGTTTTTCAACACTAACACAAGTGCGAAAAGTGGTTTTTCCACACTAATACAAGTGCAAAAGTGGTTTCCTGCACCAACACAAGTGCGAAAAGTGGTTTTTCAACACTAACACAAGTGCGAAAAGTGGTTTTTCAACACTAACACAAGTGCAAAAAGTTGTTTTTCAACACTAACACAAGTGCGAAAAGTGGTTTTCCACACTAATACAAGTGCAAAAGTGGTTTCCTGCACCAACACAAGTGCGAAAAGTTGATTTTCCACACTAATACAAGTGCAAAAGTGGTTTCCTGCACCAACACATGT
The DNA here is from genome assembly GCF_964187855.1 of Myxine glutinosa. Classification (NCBI taxonomy): domain Eukaryota; kingdom Metazoa; phylum Chordata; class Myxini; order Myxiniformes; family Myxinidae; genus Myxine; species Myxine glutinosa. The sequence continues at coordinate 23,398 of NW_027617090.1, read as the reverse complement.
GCGAAAAGTGGTTTTTCAACACTATCACAAGTGCAAAAAGTGTTTTTCCACACTAATACAAGTGCAAAAGTGGTTTCCTGCACCAACACAAGTGCGAAAAGTGGTTTTTCAACACTAACACAAGTGCGAAAAGTGGTTTTTCAACACTAACACCAGTGCGAAAAGTGGTTTTTCAACACTAACACAAGTGCAAAAAGTGGTTTTTCAACACTAACACAAGTGCGAAAAGTGGTTTTTCCACACTAATACAAGTGCAAAAGTGGTTTCCTGCACCAACACAAGTGCGAAAAGTGGTTTTTCAACACTAACACAAGTGCGAAAAGTGGTTTTTCAACACTAACACAAGTGCAAAAAGTTGTTTTTCAACACTAACACAAGTGCGAAAAGTGGTTTTCCACACTAATACAAGTGCAAAAGTGGTTTCCTGCACCAACACAAGTGCGAAAAGTGGTTTTTCAACACTAACACAAGTGCGAAAAGTGTTTTTTCCACACTAATACAAGTGCAAAAGTGGTTTCCTGCACCAACACAAGTGCGAAAAGTGGTTTTTCAACACTAACACAAGTGCGAAAAGTGGGTTTTCAACACTAACACAAGTGCGAAAAGTGGGTTTTCAACACTAATACAAGTGCAAAAGTGGTTTACTGCACCAACACAAGTGCGAAAAGTTGTTTTTCAACACCAACACAAGTGCGAAAAGTGGTTTTTCAACACTAACACAAGTGCGAAAAGTGGTTTTTCAACACTATCACAAGTGCGAAAAGTGTTTTTTCCACACTAATACAAGTGCAAAAGTGGTTTCCTGCACCAACGCAAGTGCGAAAAGTGGTTTTTCAACACTAACACAAGTGCGAAAAGTGGTTTTTCAACACTATCACAAGTGCAAAAAGTGTTTTTTCCACACTAATACAAGTGCAAAAGTGGTTTCCTGCACCAACACAAGTGCGAAAAGTGGTTTTTCAACACTAACACAAGTGCGAAAAGTTGTTTTTCAACACTAACACAAGTGCGAAAAGTGTTTTTTCCACACTAATACAAGTGCAAAAGTGGTTTCCTGCACCAACACAAGTGCAAAAAGTGGTTTTTCAACACTAACACAAGTGCGAAAAGTGGTTTTTCAACACTAACACAAGTGCGAAAAGTGTTTTTTCGACACTAATACAAGTGCAAAAGTGGTTTCCTGCACCAACACAAGTGCGAAAAGTGGTTTTTCAACACTAACACAAGTGTGAAAAGTGGTTTTTCAACACTAACACAAGTGCGAAAAGTGGTTTTTCAACACTAACACAAGTGCGAAAAGTGGTTTTTCCACACTAATATAAGTGCAAAAGTGGTTTCCTGCACCAACAAAAGTGCGAAAAGTGGTTTTTCAACACTAACACAACTGCGAAAAGTCGTTTTTCAACACCAACACAAGTGCGAAAAGTGGTTTTTCAACACTAACACAAGTGCGAATAGTGGTTTTTCCACACTAATACAAGTGCAAAAAGTGTTTTTTCCACACTAATACAAGTGCAAAAGTGGTTTACTGCACCAACAAAAGTGCGAAAAGTTGTTTTTCAACACCAACACAAGTGCGAAAAGTGGTTTTTCAACACTAACACAAGTGCGAAAAGTGGTTTTTCAACACTATCACAAGTGCGAAAAGTGTTTTTTCCACACTAATACAAGTGCAAAAGTGGTTTCCTGCACCAACATAAGTGCGAAAAGTGGTTTTTCAACACTAACACAAGTGCGAAAAGTGGTTTTTCAACACTATCACAAGTGCAAAAAGTGTTTTTTCCACACTAATACAAGTGCAAAAGTGGTTTCCTGCACCAACACAAGTGCGAAAAGTGGTTTTTCAACACTAACACAAGTGCGAAAAGTTGTTTTTCAACACTAACACAAGTGCGAAAAGTGTTTTTTCCACACTAATACAAGTGCAAAAGTGGTTTCCTGCACCAACACAAGTGCAAAAAGTGGTTTTTCAACACTAACACAAGTGCGAAAAGTGGTTTTTCAACACTAACACAAGTGCGAAAAGTGTTTTTTCGACACTAATACAAGTGCAAAAGTGGTTTCCTGCACCAACACAAGTGCGAAAAGTGGTTTTTCAACACTAACACAAGTGTGAAAAGTGGTTTTTCAACACTAACACAAGTGCGAAAAGTGGTTTTTCAACACTAACACAAGTGCGAAAAGTGGTTTTTCCACACTAATATAAGTGCAAAAGTGGTTTCCTGCACCAACAAAAGTGCGAAAAGTGGTTTTTCAACACTAACACAACTGCGAAAAGTGGTTTTTCAACACCAACACAAGTGCGAAAAGTGGTTTTTCAACACTAACACAAGTGCGAATAGTGGTTTTTCCACACTAATACAAGTGCAAAAAGTGTTTTTTCCACACTAATACAAGTGCAAAAGTGGTTTACTGCACCAACAAAAGTGCGAAAAGTGGTTTTTCAACACTAACACAAGTGCGAAAAGTGGTTTTTCAACACTATCACAAGTGCGAAAAGTGTTTTTTCCACACTAATACAGGTGCAAAAGTGGTTTCCTGCACCAACACAAGTGCGAAAAGTGGTTTTTCAACACTAACACAAGTGCGAAAAGTGGTCTTTCAACACTAACACAAGTGCGAAAAGTGTTTTTTCCAACCTAATACAAGTGCAAAAGTAGTTTCCTGCACCAACACAAGTGCGAAAAGTGGTTTTTCAACACGAACACAAGTGCGAAAAGTGGTTTTTCAACACTAACACAAGTGCGAAAAGTGGTTTTTCAACACTAACACAAGTGCGAAAAGTGGTTTTTCCACACTAATACAAGTGCAAAAGTGGTTTCCTGCACCAACACAGGTGCGAAAAGTGGTTTTTCAACACTAACACAAGTGCGAAAAGTGGTTTTTCAACACTATCACAAGTGCAAAAAGTGTTTTTTCCACACTAATACAAGTGCAAAAGTGGTTTCCTGCACCAACACAAGTGCGAAAAGTGGTTTTTCAACACTAACACAAGTGCGAAAAGTGGTTTTTCAACACTAACACAAGTGCGAAAAGTGGTTTTTTCCACACTAATACAAGTGCAAAAGTGGTTTGCTGCACCAACACAAGTGCGAAAAGTGGTTTTTCAACACTAACACAAGTGCGAAAAGTGGTTTTTCAACACTATCACAAGTGCAAAAAGTGTTTTTTCCACACTAATACAAGTGCAAAAGTGGTTGCCTGCACCAACACAAGTGCGAAAAGTGGTTTTTCAACACTAACACAAGTGCGAAAAGTGGTTTTTCAACACTAACACAAGTGCGAATAGTGGTTTTTCCACACTAATACAAGTGCAAAAGTGGTTTCCTGCACCAACACAAGTGCGAAAAGTGGTTTTTCAACATTAACACAAGTGCGAAAAGTGGTTTTTCAACACTAACACAAGTGCGAAAAGTGGTTTTTCAACACTAACACAAGTGCGAAAAGTTGTTTTTCCACACTAATACAAGTGCAAAAGTGGTTTCCTGCACCAACACAAGTGCGAAAAGTGGTTTTTCAACACTATCACAAGTGCAAAAAGTGTTTTTCCACACTAATACAAGTGCAAAAGTGGTTTCCTGCACCAACACAAGTGCGAAAAGTTGTTTTTCAACACTAACACAAGTGCGAAAAGTGGTTTTTCAACACTAACACCAGTGCGAAAAGTGGTTTTTCCACACTAATACAAGTGCAAAAATGGTTTGCTGCACCAACACAAGTGCGAAAAGTGGTTTTTCAACACTAACACAAGTGCGAAAAGTGGTTTTTCAACACTAACACAAGTGCGAATAGTGGTTTTTCCACACTAATACAAGTGCAAAAGTGGTTTCCTGCACCAACACAAGTGCGAAAAGTGGTTTTTCAACACTAACACAAGTGTGAAAAGTGGTTTTTCAACACTAACACAAGTGCGAAAAGTGGTTTTTCCACACTAATATAAGTGCAAAAGTGGTTTCCTGCACCAACACAAGTGCGAAAAGTGGTTTTTCAACACTAACACAAGTGCGAAAAGTGGTTTTTCAACACTAACACCAGTGCGAAAAGTGGTTTTTCCACACTAATACAAGTGCAAAAATGGTTTGCTGCACCAACACAAGTGCGAAAAGTGGTTTTTCAACACTAACACAAGTGCGAAAAGTGGTTTTTCAACACTAACACAAGTGCGAATAGTGGTTTTTCCACACTAATACAAGTGCAAAAGTGGTTTCCTGCACCAACACAAGTGCGAAAAGTGGTTTTTCAACACTAACACAAGTGTGAAAAGTGGTTTTTCAACACTAACACAAGTGCGAAAAGTGGTTTTTCCACACTAATATAAGTGCAAAAGTGGTTTCCTGCACCAACACAAGTGCGAAAAGTGGTTTTTCAACACTAACACAAATGCGAAAAGTGGTTTTTCAACACTATCACAAGTGCAAAAAGTGTTTTTTCCACACTAATACAAGTGCAAAAGTGGTTTCCTGCACCAACAAAAGTGCGAAAAGTGGTTTTTCAACACTAACACAAGTGCGAAAAGTGGTTTTTCAACACTATCACAAGTGCGAAAAGTGTTTTTTCCACACTAATACAAGTGCAAAAGTGGTTTCCTGCACCAACACAAGTGCGAAAAGTGGTTTTTCCACACTAATACAAGTGCAAAAGTGGTTTGCTGCACCAACACAAGTGCAAAAAGTGGTTTTTCAACACTAACACAACTGCGAAAAGTGGTTTTTCAACACTAACAAGTGCAAAAAGTGGTTTTTCCACACTAATATAAGTGCAAAAGTGGTTTCCTGCACCAACACAAGTGCGAAAAGTGGTTTTTCAACACTAACACAAGTGCGAAAAGTGGTTTTTCAACACTAACATAAGTGCGAAAAGTGTTTTTTCCACACTAATACAAGTGCAAAAGTGGTTTCCTGCACCAACACAAGTGCGAAAAGTGGTTTTTCAACACGAACACAAGTGCGAAAAGTGGTTTTTCAACACTAACACAAGTGCGAAAAGTGGTTTTTCAACACTAACACAAGTGCGAAAAGTGGTTTTTCCACACTAATACAAGTGCAAAAGTGGTTTCCTGCACCAACACAGGTGCGAAAAGTGGTTTTTCAACACTAACACAAGTGCAAAAAGTGGTTTTTCAACACTATCACAAGTGCAAAAAGTGTTTTTTCCACACTAATACAAGTGCAAAAGTGGTTTCCTGCACCAACACAAGTGCGAAAAGTGGTTTTTCAACACTAACACAAGTGCGAAAAGTGGTTTTTCAACACTAACACAAGTGCGAAAAGTGGTTTTTTCCACACTAATACAAGTGCAAAAGTGGTTTGCTGCACCAACACAAGTGCGAAAAGTGGTTTTTCAACACTAACACAAGTGCGAAAAGTGGTTTTTCAACACTATCACAAGTGCAAAAAGTGTTTTTTCCACACTAATACAAGTGCAAAAGTGGTTGCCTGCACCAACACAAGTGCGAAAAGTGGTTTTTCAACACTAACACAAGTGCGAAAAGTGGTTTTTCAACACTAACACAAGTGCGAATAGTGGTTTTTCCACACTAATACAAGTGCAAAAGTGGTTTCCTGCACCAACACAAGTGCGAAAAGTGGTTTTTCAACATTAACACAAGTGCGAAAAGTGGTTTTTCAACACTAACACAAGTGCGAAAAGTGGTTTTTCAACACTAACACAAGTGCGAAAAGTTGTTTTTCCACACTAATACAAGTGCAAAAGTGGTTTCCTGCACCAACACAAGTGCGAAAAGTGGTTTTTCAACACTATCACAAGTGCAAAAAGTGTTTTTCCACACTAATACAAGTGCAAAAGTGGTTTCCTGCACCAACACAAGTGCGAAAAGTGGTTTTTCAACACTAACACAAGTGCGAAAAGTGGTTTTTCAACACTAACACCAGTGCGAAAAGTGGTTTTTCCACACTAATACAAGTGCAAAAATGGTTTGCTGCACCAACACAAGTGCGAAAAGTGGTTTTTCAACACTAACACAAGTGCGAAAAGTGGTTTTTCAACACTAACACAAGTGCGAATAGTGGTTTTTCCACACTAATACAAGTGCAAAAGTGGTTTCCTGCACCAACACAAGTGCGAAAAGTGGTTTTTCAACACTAACACAAGTGTGAAAAGTGGTTTTTCAACACTAACACAAGTGCGAAAAGTGGTTTTTCCACACTAATATAAGTGCAAAAGTGGTTTCCTGCACCAACACAAGTGCGAAAAGTGGTTTTTCAACACTAACACAAGTGCGAAAAGTGGTTTTTCAACACTATCACAAGTGCAAAAAGTGTTTTTTCCACACTAATACAAGTGCAAAAGTGGTTTCCTGCACCAACAAAAGTGCGAAAAGTGGTTTTTCAACACTAACACAAGTGCGAAAAGTGGTTTTTCAACACTATCACAAGTGCGAAAAGTGTTTTTTCCACACTAATACAAGTGCAAAAGTGGTTTCCTGCACCAACACAAGTGCGAAAAGTGGTTTTTCAACACTAACACAAGTGCGAAAAGTGGTTTTTCAACACTAACACAAGTGCAAAAAGTGTTTTTTCCAACCTAATACAAGTGCAAAAGTAGTTTCCTGCACCAACACATGCAAAAAGTGGTTTTTCAACACTAACACAAGTGCGAAAAGTGGTTTTTCAACACTAACACAAGTGCGAAAAGTGGTTTTTCAACACTAACACAAGTGCGAAAAGTGGTTTTTCCACACTAATACAAGTGCAAAAGTGGTTTCCTGCACCAACACAAGTGCGAAAAGTGGTTTTTCAACACTAACACAAGTGCGAAAAGTGGTTTTTCAACACTATCACAAGTGCAAAAAGTGTTTTTTCCACACTAATACAAGTACAAAAGTGGTTTCCTGCACCAACACAAGTGCGAAAAGTGGTTTTTCAACACTAACACAAGTGCGAAAAGTGGTTTTTCAACACTAACACAAGTGTGAAAAGTGGTTTTTCCACACTAATACAAGTGCAAAAGTGGTTTCCTGCACCAACACAAGTGCGAGAAGTGGTTTTTCAACACTAACACAATTGCAAAAAGTGGTTTTTCAACACTAACACAAGTGCGAAAAGTGGTTTTTCAACACTAACACAAGTGCGAAAAGTGGTTTTTCCACACTAATACAAGTGCAAAAGTGGTTTCCTGCACCAACACAAGTGCGAAAAGTGGTTTTTCAAAACTAACACAAGTGCGAAAAGCGGTTTTTCAACACTATCACAAGTGCAAAAAGTGTTTTTTTCACACTAATACAAGTGCAAAAGTGGTTTCCTGCACCAACACAAGTGCGAAAAGTGGTTTTTCAACACTAACACAAGTGCGAAAAGTGGTTTTTCAACACTAACACAAGTGCGAAAAGTGGTTTTTCCACACTAATACAAGTACAAAAGTGGTTTCCTGCACCAACACAAGTGCGAAAAGTGGTTTTTCAACACTATCACAAGTGCAAAAAGTGTTTTTTCCACACGAATACAAGTGCAAAAGTGGTTTCCCGCACCAACACAAGTGCGAAAAGTGGTTTTTCAACACTAACACAACTGCGAAAAGTGGTTTTTCAACACTAACACAAGTGCAAAAAGTGGTTTTTCTACACTAATACAAGTGCAAAAGTGGTTTGCTGCACCAACACAAGTGCGAAAAGTGGTTTTTCAACACTAACACAAGTGCGAAAAGTGGTTTTTCAACACTAACACAAGTGCGAAAAGTGGTTTTCCCACACTAATACAAGTGCAAAAGTGGTTTCCTGCACCAACACAAGTGCGAAAAGTGGTTTTTCAACACGAACACAAGTGCGAAAAGTGGTTTTTCAACACTAACACAAGTGCGAAAAGTGGTTTTTCAACACTAACACAAGTGCGAAAAGTGGTTTTTCCACACTAATACAAGTGCAAAAGTGGTTTCCTGCACCAACACAGGTGTGAAAAGTGGTTTTTCAACACTAACACAAGTGCGAAAAGTGGTTTTTCAACACTATCACAAGTGCAAAAAGTGTTTTTTCCACACTAATACAAGTGCAAAAGTGGTTTCCTGCACCAACACAAGTGCGAAAAGTGGTTTTTCAACACTAACACAAGTGCGAAAAGTGGTTTTTCAACACTAACACAAGTGCGAAAAGTGGTTTTTCCACACTAATACAAGTGCAAAAGTGGTTTGCTGCACCAACACAAGTGCGAAAAGTGGTTTTTCAACACTAACACAACTGCGAAAAGTCGTTTTTCAACACTAACACAAGTGCAAAAAGTGGTTTTTCCACACTAATACAAGTGCAAAAGTGGTTTCCTGCACCAACACAAGTGCGAAAAGTGGTTTTTCAACACTAACACAAGTGCGAAAAGTGGTTTTTCAACACTAACATAAGTGCGAAAAGTGTTTTTTCCACACTAATACAAGTGCAAAAGTGGTTTCCTGCACCAACACAAGTGCGAAAAGTGGTTTTTCAACACGAACACAAGTGCGAAAAGTGGTTTTTCAACACTAACACAAGTGCGAAAAGTGGTTTTTCAACACTAACACAAGTGCGAAAAGTGATTTTTCCACACTAATACAAGTGCAAAAGTGGTTTCCTGCACCAACACAGGTGCGAAAAGTGGTTTTTCAACACTAACACAAGTGCGAAAAGTGGTTTTTCAACACTATCACAAGTGCAAAAAGTGTTTTTTCCACACTAATACAAGTGCAAAAGTGGTTTCCTGCACCAACACAAGTGCGAAAAGTGGTTTTTCAACACTAACACAAGTGCGAAAAGTGGTTTTTCAACACTAACACAAGTGCGAAAAGTGGTTTTTCCACACTAATACAAGTGCAAAAGTGGTTTGCTGCACCAACACAAGTGCGAAAAGTGGTTTTTCAACACTAACACAAGTGCGAAAAGTGGTTTTTCAACACTATCACAAGTGCAAAAAGTGTTTTTTCCACACTAATACAAGTGCAAAAGTGGTTGCCTGCACCAACACAAGTGCGAAAAGTGGTTTTTCAACACTAACACAAGTGCGAAAAGTGGTTTTTCAACACTAACACAAGTGCGAATAGTGGTTTTTCCACACTAATGCAAGTGCAAAAGTGGTTTCCTGCACCAACACAAGTGCGAAAAGTGGTTTTTCAACATTAACACAAGTGCGAAAAGTGGTTTTTCAACACTAACACAAGTGCGAAAAGTGGTTTTTCAACACTAACACAAGTGCAAAAGTGGTTTCCTGCACCAACACAAGTGCGAAAAGTGGTTTTTCAACACTAACACAAGTGCGAAAAGTGGTTTTTCAACACTAACACCAGTGCGAAAAGTGGTTTTTCCACACTAATACAAGTGCAAAAGTGGTTTGCTGCACCAACACAAGTGCGAAAAGTGGTTTTTCAACACTAACACAAGTGCGAAAAGTGGTTTTTCAACACTAACACAAGTGCGAATAGTGGTTTTTCCACACAAATACAAGTGCAAAAGTGGTTTCCTGCACCAACACAAGTGCGAAAAGTGGTTTTTCAACACTAACACAAGTGTGAAAAGTGGTTTTTCAACACTAACACAAGTGCGAAAAGTGGTTTTTCAACACTAACACAAGTGCGAAAAGTTGTTTTTCCACACTAATACAAGTGCAAAAGTGGTTTCCTGCACCAACACAAGTGCGAAAAGTGGTTTTTCAACACCATCACAAGTGCAAAAAGTGTTTTTCCACACTAATACAAGTGCAAAAGTGGTTTCCTGCACCAACACAAGTGCGAAAAGTGGTTTTTCAACACTAACACAAGTGCGAAAAGTGGTTTTTCCACACTAATACAAGTGCAAAAGTGGTTTCCTGCACCAACACAAGTGCGAGAAGTGGTTTTTCAACACTAACACAAGTGCAAAAAGTGGTTTTTCAACACTAACACAAGTGCGAAAAGTGGTTTTTCAACACTAACACAAGTGCGAAAAGTGGTTTTTCCACACTAATACAAGTGCAAAAGTGGTTTCCTGCACCAACACAAGTGCGAAAAGTGGTTTTTCAAAACTAACACAAGTGCGAAAAGCGGTTTTTCAACACTATCACAAGTGCAAAAAGTGTTTTTTTCACACTAATACAAGTGCAAAAGTGGTTTCCTGCACCAACACAAGTGCGAAAAGTGGTTTTTCAACACTAACACAAGTGCGAAAAGTGGTTTTTCAACACTAACACAAGTGCGAAAAGTGGTTTTTCCACACTAATACAAGTACAAAAGTGGTTTCCTGCACAAACACAAGTGCGAAAAGTGGTTTTTCAACACTATCACAAGTGCAAAAAGTGTTTTTTCCACACGAATACAAGTGCAAAAGTGGTTTCCCGCACCAACACAAGTGCGAAAAGTGGTTTTTCAACACTAACACAACTGCGAAAAGTGGTTTTTCAACACTAACACAAGTGCAAAAAGTGGTTTTTCCACACTAATACAGGTGCAAAAGTGGTTTCCTGCACCAACACAAGTGCGAAAAGTGGTTTTTCAACACTAACACAAGTGCGAAAAGTGGTTTTTCCACACTAATACAAGTGCAAAAGTGGTTTCCTGCACCAACACAGGTGCGAAAAGTGGTTTTTCAACACTAACACAAGTGCAAAAAGTGGTTTTTCAACACTATCACAAGTGCAAAAAGTGTTTTTTCCACACTAATACAAGTGCAAAAGTGGTTTCCTGCACCAACACAAGTGCGAAAAGTGGTTTTTCAACACTAACACAAGTGCGAAAAGTGGTTTTTCAACACTAACACAAGTGCGAAAAGTGGTTTTTTCCACACTAATACAAGTGCAAAAGTGGTTTGCTGCACCAACACAAGTGCGAAAAGTGGTTTTTCAACACTAACACAAGTGCAAAAAGTGGTTTTTCAACACTATCACAAGTGCAAAAAGTGTTTTTTCCACACTAATACAAGTGCAAAAGTGGTTTCCTGCACCAACACAAGTGCGAAAAGTGGTTTTTCAACACTAACACAAGTGCGAAAAGTGGTTTTTCAACACTAACACAAGTGCGAAAAGTGGTTTTTTCCACACTAATACAAGTGCAAAAGTGGTTTGCTGCACCAACACAAGTGCGAAAAGTGGTTTTTCAACACTAACACAAGTGCGAAAAGTGGTTTTTCAACACTATCACAAGTGCAAAAAGTGTTTTTTCCACACTAATACAAGTGCAAAAGTGGTTGCCTGCACCAACACAAGTGCGAAAAGTGGTTTTTCAACACTAACACAAGTGCGAAAAGTGGTTTTTCAACACTAACACAAGTGCGAATAGTGGTTTTTCCACACTAATACAAGTGCAAAAGTGGTTTCCTGCACCAACACAAGTGCGAAAAGTGGTTTTTCAACATTAACACAAGTGCGAAAAGTGGTTTTTCAACACTAACACAAGTGCGAAAAGTGGTTTTTCAACACTAACACAAGTGCGAAAAGTTGTTTTTCCACACTAATACAAGTGCAAAAGTGGTTTCCTGCACCAACACAAGTGCGAAAAGTGGTTTTTCAACACTATCACAAGTGCAAAACGTGTTTTTCCACACTAATACAAGTGCAAAAGTGGTTTCCTGCACCAACACAAGTGCGAAAAGTGGTTTTTCAACACTAACACAAGTGCGAAAAGTGGTTTTTCAACACTAACACCAGTGCGAAAAGTGGTTTTTCCACACTAATACAAGTGCAAAAATGGTTTGCTGCACCAACACAAGTGCGAAAAGTGGTTTTTCAACACTAACACAAGTGCGAAAAGTGGTTTTTCAACACTAACACAAGTGCGAATAGTGGTTTTTCCACACTAATACAAGTGCAAAAGTGGTTTCCTGCACCAACACAAGTGCGAAAAGTGGTTTTTCAACACTAACACAAGTGTGAAAAGTGGTTTTTCAACACTAACACAAGTGCGAAAAGTGGTTTTTCCACACTAATATAAGTGCAAAAGTGGTTTCCTGCACCAACACAAGTGCGAAAAGTGGTTTTTCAACACTAACACAAGTGCGAAAAGTGGTTTTTCAACACTATCACAAGTGCAAAAAGTGTTTTTTCCACACTAATACAAGTGCAAAAGTGGTTTCCTGCACCAACAAAAGTGCGAAAAGTGGTTTTTCAACACTAACACAAGTGCGAAAAGTGGTTTTTCAACACTATCACAAGTGCGAAAAGTGTTTTTTCCACACTAATACAAGTGCAAAAGTGGTTTCCTGCACCAACACAAGTGCGAAAAGTGGTTTTTCAACACTAACACAAGTGCGAAAAGTGGTTTTTCAACACTAACACAAGTGCAAAAAGTGTTTTTTCCAACCTAATACAAGTGCAAAAGTAGTTTCCTGCACCAACACATGCAAAAAGTGGTTTTTCAACACTAACACAAGTGCGAAAAGTGGTTTTTCAACACTAACACAAGTGCGAAAAGTGGTTTTTCAACACTAACACAAGTGCGAAAAGTGGTTTTTCCACACTAATACAAGTGCAAAAGTGGTTTCCTGCACCAACACAAGTGCGAAAAGTGGTTTTTCAACACTAACACAAGTGCGAAAAGTGGTTTTTCAACACTATCACAAGTGCAAAAAGTGTTTTTTCCACACTAATACAAGTACAAAAGTGGTTTCCTGCACCAACACAAGTGCGAAAAGTGGTTTTTCAACACTAACACAAGTGCGAAAAGTGGTTTTTCAACACTAACACAAGTGTGAAAAGTGGTTTTTCCACACTAATACAAGTGCAAAAGTGGTTTCCTGCACCAACACAAGTGCGAGAAGTGGTTTTTCAACACTAACACAAGTGCAAAAAGTGGTTTTTCAACACTAACACAAGTGCGAAAAGTGGTTTTTCAACACTAACACAAGTGCGAAAAGTGGTTTTTCCACACTAATACAAGTGCAAAAGTGGTTTCCTGCACCAACACAAGTGCGAAAAGTGGTTTTTCAAAACTAACACAAGTGCGAAAAGCGGTTTTTCAACACTATCACAAGTGCAAAAAGTGTTTTTTTCACACTAATACAAGTGCAAAAGTGGTTTCCTGCACCAACACAAGTGCGAAAAGTGGTTTTTCAACACTAACACAAGTGCGAAAAGTGGTTTTTCAACACTAACACAAGTGCAAAAAGTGGTTTTTCCACACTAATACAAGTACAAAAGTGGTTTCCTGCACCAACACAAGTGCGAAAAGTGGTATTTCAACACTATCACAAGTGCAAAAAGTGTTTTTTCCACACGAATACAAGTGCAAAAGTGGTTTCCCGCACCAACACAAGTGAGAAAAGTGGTTTTTCAACACTAACACAACTGCGAAAAGTGGTTTTTCAACACTAACACAAGTGCAAAAAGTGGTTTTTCCACACTAATACAAGTGCAAAAGTGGTTTCCTGCACCAACACAAGTGCGAAAAGTGGTTTTTCAACACTAACACAAGTGCGAAAAGTGGTTTTTCAACACTAACACAAGTGCGAAAAGTGGTTTTTCCACACTAATACAAGTGCAAAAGTGGTTTCCTGCACCAACACAAGTGCGAAAAGTGGTTTTTCAACACGAACACAAGTGCGAAAAGTGGTTTTTCAACACTAACACAAGTGCGAAAAGTGGTTTTTCAACACTAACACAAGTGCGAAAAGTGGTTTTTCCACACTAATACAAGTACAAAAGTGGTTTCCTGCACAAACACAAGTGCGAAAAGTGGTTTTTCAACACTATCACAAGTGCAAAAAGTGTTTTTTCCACACGAATACAAGTGCAAAAGTGGTTTCCCGCACCAACACAAGTGCGAAAAGTGGTTTTTCAACACTAACACAACTGCGAAAAGTGGTTTTTCAACACTAACACAAGTGCAAAAAGTGGTTTTTCCACACTAATACAGGTGCAAAAGTGGTTTCCTGCACCAACACAAGTGCGAAAAGTGGTTTTTCAACACTAACACAAGTGCGAAAAGTGGTTTTTCAACACTAACATAAGTGCGAAAAGTGTTTTTTCCACACTAATACAAGTGCAAAAGTGGTTTCCTGCACCAACACAAGTGCGAAAAGTGGTTTTTCAACACGAACACAAGTGCGAAAAGTGGTTTTTCAACACTAACACAAGTGCGAAAAGTGGTTTTTCAACACTAACACAAGTGCGAAAAGTGGTTTTTCCACACTAATACAAGTGCAAAAGTGGTTTCCTGCACCAACACAGGTGTGAAAAGTGGTTTTTCAACACTAACACAAGTGCGAAAAGTGGTTTTTCAACACTATCACAAGTGCAAAAAGTGTTTTTTCCACACTAATACAAGTGCAAAAGTGGTTTCCTGCACCAACACAAGTGCGAAAAGTGGTTTTTCAACACGAACACAAGTGCGAAAAGTGGTTTTTCAACACTAACACAAGTGCGAAAAGTGGTTTTTCAACACTAACACAAGTGCGAAAAGTGGTTTTTCCACACTAATACAAGTGCAAAAGTGGTTTCCTGCACCAACACAGGTGCGAAAAGTGGTTTTTCAACACTAACACAAGTGCAAAAAGTGGTTTTTCAACACTATCACAAGTGCAAAAAGTGTTTTTTCCACACTAATACAAGTGCAAAAGTGGTTTCCTGCACCAACACAAGTGCGAAAAGTGGTTTTTCAACACTAACACAAGTGCGAAAAGTGGTTTTTCAACACTAACACAAGTACGAAAAGTGGTTTTTTCCACACTAATACAAGTGCAAAAGTGGTTTGCTGCACCAACACAAGTGCGAAAAGTGGTTTTTCAACACTAACACAAGTGCGAAAAGTGGTTTTTCAACACTATCACAAGTGCAAAAAGTGTTTTTTCCACACTAATACAAGTGCAAAAGTGGTTGCCTGCACCAACACAAGTGCGAAAAGTGGTTTTTCAACACTAACACAAGTGCGAAAAGTGGTTTTTCAACACTAACACAAGTGCGAATAGTGGTTTTTCCACACTAATACAAGTGCAAAAGTGGTTTCCTGCACCAACACAAGTGCGAAAAGTGGTTTTTCAACATTAACACAAGTGCGAAAAGTGGTTTTTCAACACTAACACAAGTGCGAAAAGTGGTTTTTCAACACTAACACAAGTGCGAAAAGTTGTTTTTCCACACTAATACAAGTGCAAAAGTGGTTTCCTGCACCAACACAAGTGCGAAAAGTGGTTTTTCAACACTATCACAAGTGCAAAAAGTGTTTTTCCACACTAATACAAGTGCAAAAGTGGTTTCCTGCACCAACACAAGTGCGAAAAGTGGTTTTTCAACACTAACACAAGTGCGAAAAGTGGTTTTTCAACACTAACACCAGTGCGAAAAGTGGTTTTTCCACACTAATACAAGTGCAAAAATGGTTTGCTGCACCAACACAAGTGCGAAAAGTGGTTTTTCAACACTAACACAAGTGCGAAAAGTGGTTTTTCAACACTAACACAAGTGCGAATAGTGGTTTTTCCACACTAATACAAGTGCAAAAGTGGTTTCCTGCACCAACACAAGTGCGAAAAGTGGTTTTTCAACACTAACACAAGTGTGAAAAGTGGTTTTTCAACACTAACACAAGTGCGAAAAGTGGTTTTTCCACACTAATATAAGTGCAAAAGTGGTTTCCTGCACCAACACAAGTGCGAAAAGTGGTTTTTCAACACTAACACAAGTGCGAAAAGTGGTTTTTCAACACTATCACAAGTGCAAAAAGTGTTTTTTCCACACTAATACAAGTGCAAAAGTGGTTTCCTGCACCAACAAAAGTGCGAAAAGTGGTTTTTCAACACTAACACAAGTGCGAAAAGTGGTTTTTCAACACTATCACAAGTGCGAAAAGTGTTTTTTCCACACTAATACAAGTGCAAAAGTGGTTTCCTGCACCAACACAAGTGCGAAAAGTGGTTTTTCAACACTAACACAAGTGCGAAAAGTGGTTTTTCAACACTAACACAAGTGCAAAAAGTGTTTTTTCCAACCTAATACAAGTGCAAAAGTAGTTTCCTGCACCAACACATGCAAAAAGTGGTTTTTCAACACTAACACAAGTGCGAAAAGTAGTTTTTCAACACTAACACAAGTGCGAAAAGTGGTTTTTCAACACTAACACAAGTGCGAAAAGTGGTTTTTCCACACTAATACAAGTGCAAAAGTGGTTTCCTGCACCAACACAAGTGCGAAAAGTGGTTTTTCAACACTAACACAAGTGCGAAAAGTGGTTTTTCAACACTATCACAAGTGCAAAAAGTGTTTTTTCCACACTAATACAAGTACAAAAGTGGTTTCCTGCACCAACACAAGTGCGAAAAGTGGTTTTTCAACACTAACACAAGTGCGAAAAGTGGTTTTTCAACACTAACACAAGTGTGAAAAGTGGTTTTTCCACACTAATACAAGTGCAAAAGTGGTTTCCTGCACCAACACAAGTGCGAGAAGTGGTTTTTCAACACTAACACAAGTGCAAAAAGTGGTTTTTCAACACTAACACAAGTGCGAAAAGTGGTTTTTCAACACTAACACAAGTGCGAAAAGTGGTTTTTCCACACTAATACAAGTGCAAAAGTGGTTTCCTGCACCAACACAAGTGCGAAAAGTGGTTTTTCAAAACTAACACAAGTGCGAAAAGCGGTTTTTCAACACTATCACAAGTGCAAAAAGTGTTTTTTTCACACTAATACAAGTGCAAAAGTGGTTTCCTGCACCAACACAAGTGCGAAAAGTGGTTTTTCAACACTAACACAAGTGCGAAAAGTGGTTTTTCAACACTAACACAAGTGCGAAAAGTGGTTTTTCCACACTAATACAAGTACAAAAGTGGTTTCCTGCACCAACACAAGTGCGAAAAGTGGTATTTCAACACTATCACAAGTGCAAAAAGTGTTTTTTCCACACGAATACAAGTGCAAAAGTGGTTTCCCGCACCAACACAAGTGAGAAAAGTGGTTTTTCAACACTAACACAACTGCGAAAAGTGGTTTTTCAACACTAACACAAGTGCAAAAAGTGGTTTTTCCACACTAATACAAGTGCAAAAGTGGTTTCCTGCACCAACACAAGTGCGAAAAGTGGTTTTTCAACACTAACACAAGTGCGAAAAGTGGTTTTTCAACACTAACACAAGTGCGAAAAGTGGTTTTTCCACACTAATACAAGTGCAAAAGTGGTTTCCTGCACCAACACAAGTGCGAAAAGTGGTTTTTCAACACGAACACAAGTGCGAAAAGTGGTTTTTCAACACTAACACAAGTGCGAAAAGTGGTTTTTCAACACTAACACAAGTGCGAAAAGTGGTTTTTCCACACTAATACAAGTGCAAAAGTGGTTTCCTGCACCAACACAGGTGTGAAAAGTGGTTTTTCAACACTAACACAAGTGCGAAAAGTGGTTTTTCAACACTATCACAAGTGCAAAAAGTGTTTTTTCCACACTAATACAAGTGCAAAAGTGGTTTCCTGCACCAACACAAGTGCGAAAAGTGGTTTTTCAACACTAACACAAGTGCGAAAAGTGGTTTTTCAACACTAACACAAGTGCGAAAAGTGGTTTTTCAACACTAACACAAGTGCGAAAAGTTGTTTTTCCACACTAATACAAGTGCAAAAGTGGTTTCCTGCACCAACACAAGTGCGAAAAGTGGTTTTTCAACACTATCACAAGTGCAAAACGTGTTTTTCCACACTAATACAAGTGCAAAAGTGGTTTCCTGCACCAACACAAGTGCGAAAAGTGGTTTTTCAACACTAACACAAGTGCGAAAAGTGGTTTTTCAACACTAACACCAGTGCGAAAAGTGGTTTTTCCACACTAATACAAGTGCAAAAATGGTTTGCTGCACCAACACAAGTGCGAAAAGTGGTTTTTCAACACTAACACAAGTGCGAAAAGTGGTTTTTCAACACTAACACAAGTGCGAATAGTGGTTTTTCCACACTAATACAAGTGCAAAAGTGGTTTCCTGCACCAACACAAGTGCGAAAAGTGGTTTTTCAACACTAACACAAGTGTGAAAAGTGGTTTTTCAACACTAACACAAGTGCGAAAAGTGGTTTTTCCACACTAATATAAGTGCAAAAGTGGTTTCCTGCACCAACACAAGTGCGAAAAGTGGTTTTTCAACACTAACACAAGTGCGAAAAGTGGTTTTTCAACACTATCACAAGTGCAAAAAGTGTTTTTTTCCACACTAATACAAGTGCAAAAGTGGTTTCCTGCACCAACAAAAGTGCGAAAAGTGGTTTTTCAACACTAACACAAGTGCGAAAAGTGGTTTTTCAACACTATCACAAGTGCGAAAAGTGTTTTTTCCACACTAATACAAGTGCAAAAGTGGTTTCCTGCACCAACACAAGTGCGAAAAGTGGTTTTTCAACACTAACACAAGTGCGAAAAGTGGTTTTTCAACACTAACACAAGTGCAAAAAGTGTTTTTTCCAACCTAATACAAGTGCAAAAGTAGTTTCCTGCACCAACACATGCAAAAAGTGGTTTTTCAACACTAACACAAGTGCGAAAAGTGGTTTTTCAACACTAACACAAGTGCGAAAAGTGGTTTTTCAACACTAACACAAGTGCGAAAAGTGGTTTTTCCACACTAATACAAGTGCAAAAGTGGTTTCCTGCACCAACACAAGTGCGAAAAGTGGTTTTTCAACACTAACACAAGTGCGAAAAGTGGTTTTTCAACACTATCACAAGTGCAAAAAGTGTTTTTTCCACACTAATACAAGTACAAAAGTGGTTTCCTGCACCAACACAAGTGCGAAAAGTGGTTTTTCAACACTAACACAAGTGCGAAAAGTGGTTTTTCAACACTAACACAAGTGTGAAAAGTGGTTTTTCCACACTAATACAAGTGCAAAAGTGGTTTCCTGCACCAACACAAGTGCGAGAAGTGGTTTTTCAACACTAACACAAGTGCAAAAAGTGGTTTTTCAACACTAACACAAGTGCGAAAAGTGGTTTTTCAACACTAACACAAGTGCGAAAAGTGGTTTTTCCACACTAATACAAGTGCAAAAGTGGTTTCCTGCACCAACACAAGTGCGAAAAGTGGTTTTTCAAAACTAACACAAGTGCGAAAAGCGGTTTTTCAACATTATCACAAGTGCAAAAAGTGTTTTTTTCACACTAATACAAGTGCAAAAGTGGTTTCCTGCACCAACACAAGTGCGAAAAGTGGTTTTTCAACACTAACACAAGTGCGAAAAGTGGTTTTTCAACACTAACACAAGTGCAAAAAGTGGTTTTTCCACACTAATACAAGTACAAAAGTGGTTTCCTGCACCAACACAAGTGCGAAAAGTGGTATTTCAACACTATCACAAGTGCAAAAAGTGTTTTTTCCACACGAATACAAGTGCAAAAGTGGTTTCCCGCACCAACACAAGTGAGAAAAGTGGTTTTTCAACACTAACACAACTGCGAAAAGTGGTTTTTCAACACTAACACAAGTGCAAAAAGTGGTTTTTCCACACTAATACAAGTGCAAAAGTGGTTTCCTGCACCAACACAAGTGCGAAAAGTGGTTTTTCAACACTAACACAAGTGCGAAAAGTGGTTTTTCAACACTAACACAAGTGCGAAAAGTGGTTTTTCCACACTAATACAAGTGCAAAAGTGGTTTCCTGCACCAACACAAGTGCGAAAAGTGGTTTTTCAACACGAACACAAGTGCGAAAAGTGGTTTTTCAACACTAACACAAGTGCGAAAAGTGGTTTTTCAACACTAACACAAGTGCGAAAAGTGGTTTTTCCACACTAATACAAGTACAAAAGTGGTTTCCTGCACAAACACAAGTGCGAAAAGTGGTTTTTCAACACTATCACAAGTGCAAAAAGTGTTTTTTCCACACGAATACAAGTGCAAAAGTGGTTTCCCGCACCAACACAAGTGCGAAAAGTGGTTTTTCAACACTAACACAACTGCGAAAAGTGGTTTTTCAACACTAACACAAGTGCAAAAAGTGGTTTTTCCACACTAATACAGGTGCAAAAGTGGTTTCCTGCACCAACACAAGTGCGAAAAGTGGTTTTTCAACACTAACACAAGTGCGAAAAGTGGTTTTTCAACACTAACATAAGTGCGAAAAGTGTTTTTTCCACACTAATACAAGTGCAAAAGTGGTTTCCTGCACCAACACAAGTGCGAAAAGTGGTTTTTCAACACGAACACAAGTGCGAAAAGTGGTTTTTCAACACTAACACAAGTGCGAAAAGTGGTTTTTCAACACTAACACAAGTGCGAAAAGTGGTTTTTCCACACTAATACAAGTGCAAAAGTGGTTTCCTGCACCAACACAGGTGTGAAAAGTGGTTTTTCAACACTAACACAAGTGCGAAAAGTGGTTTTTCAACACTATCACAAGTGCAAAAAGTGTTTTTTCCACACTAATACAAGTGCAAAAGTGGTTTCCTGCACCAACACAAGTGCGAAAAGTGGTTTTTCAACACGAACACAAGTGCGAAAAGTGGTTTTTCAACACTAACACAAGTGCGAAAAGTGGTTTTTCAACACTAACACAAGTGCGAAAAGTGGTTTTTCCACACTAATACAAGTGCAAAAGTGGTTTCCTGCACCAACACAGGTGCGAAAAGTGGTTTTTCAACACTAACACAAGTGCAAAAAGTGGTTTTTCAACACTATCACAAGTGCAAAAAGTGTTTTTTCCACACTAATACAAGTGCAAAAGTGGTTTCCTGCACCAACACAAGTGCGAAAAGTGGTTTTTCAACACTAACACAAGTGCGAAAAGTGGTTTTTCAACACTAACACAAGTACGAAAAGTGGTTTTTTCCACACTAATACAAGTGCAAAAGTGGTTTGCTGCACCAACACAAGTGCGAAAAGTGGTTTTTCAACACTAACACAAGTGCGAAAAGTGGTTTTTCAACACTATCACAAGTGCAAAAAGTGTTTTTTCCACACTAATACAAGTGCAAAAGTGGTTGCCTGCACCAACACAAGTGCGAAAAGTGGTTTTTCAACACTAACACAAGTGCGAAAAGTGGTTTTTCAACACTAACACAAGTGCGAATAGTGGTTTTTCCACACTAATACAAGTGCAAAAGTGGTTTCCTGCACCAACACAAGTGCGAAAAGTGGTTTTTCAACATTAACACAAGTGCGAAAAGTGGTTTTTCAACACTAACACAAGTGCGAAAAGTGGTTTTTCAACACTAACACAAGTGCGAAAAGTTGTTTTTCCACACTAATACAAGTGCAAAAGTGGTTTCCTGCACCAACACAAGTGCGAAAAGTGGTTTTTCAACACTATCACAAGTGCAAAAAGTGTTTTTTCCACACTAATACAAGTGCAAAAGTAGTTTCCTGCACCAACACATGCAAAAAGTGGTTTTTCAACACTAACACAAGTGCGAAAAGTGGTTTTTCAACACTAACACAAGTGCGAAAAGTGGTTTTTCAACACTAACACAAGTGCGAAAAGTGGTTTTTCCACACTAATACAAGTGCAAAAGTGGTTTCCTGCACCAACACAAGTGCGAAAAGTGGTTTTTCAACACTAACACAAGTGCGAAAAGTGGTTTTTCAACACTATCACAAGTGCAAAAAGTGTTTTTTCCACACTAATACAAGTACAAAAGTGGTTTCCTGCACCAACACAAGTGCGAAAAGTGGTTTTTCAACACTAACACAAGTGCGAAAAGTGGTTTTTCAACACTAACACAAGTGTGAAAAGTGGTTTTTCCACACTAATACAAGTGCAAAAGTGGTTTCCTGCACCAACACAAGTGCGAGAAGTGGTTTTTCAACACTAACACAAGTGCAAAAAGTGGTTTTTCAACACTAACACAAGTGCGAAAAGTGGTTTTTCAACACTAACACAAGTGCGAAAAGTGGTTTTTCCACACTAATACAAGTGCAAAAGTGGTTTCCTGCACCAACACAAGTGCGAAAAGTGGTTTTTCAAAACTAACACAAGTGCGAAAAGCGGTTTTTCAACACTATCACAAGTGCAAAAAGTGTTTTTTTCACACTAATACAAGTGCAAAAGTGGTTTCCTGCACCAACACAAGTGCGAAAAGTGGTTTTTCAACACTAACACAAGTGCGAAAAGTGGTTTTTCAACACTAACACAAGTGCAAAAAGTGGTTTTTCCACACTAATACAAGTACAAAAGTGGTTTCCTGCACCAACACAAGTGCGAAAAGTGGTATTTCAACACTATCACAAGTGCAAAAAGTGTTTTTTCCACACGAATACAAGTGCAAAAGTGGTTTCCCGCACCAACACAAGTGAGAAAAGTGGTTTTTCAACACTAACACAACTGCGAAAAGTGGTTTTTCAACACTAACACAAGTGCAAAAAGTGGTTTTTCCACACTAATACAAGTGCAAAAGTGGTTTCCTGCACCAACACAAGTGCGAAAAGTGGTTTTTCAACACTAACACAAGTGCGAAAAGTGGTTTTTCAACACTAACACAAGTGCTAAAAGTGGTTTTTCCACACTAATACAAGTGCAAAAGTGGTTTCCTGCACCAACACAAGTGCGAAAAGTGGTTTTTCAACACGAACACAAGTGCGAAAAGTGGTTTTTCAACACTAACACAAGTGCGAAAAGTGGTTTTTCAACACTAACACAAGTGCGAAAAGTGGTTTTTCCACACTAATACAAGTACAAAAGTGGTTTCCTGCACAAACACAAGTGCGAAAAGTGGTTTTTCAACACTATCACAAGTGCAAAAAGTGTTTTTTCCACACGAATACAAGTGCAAAAGTGGTTTCCCGCACCAACACAAGTGCGAAAAGTGTTTTTCAACACTAACACAACTGCGAAAAGTGGTTTTTCAACACTAACACAAGTGCAAAAAGTGGTTTTTCCACACTAATACAGGTGCAAAAGTGGTTTCCTGCACCAACACAAGTGCGAAAAGTGGTTTTTCAACACTAACACAAGTGCGAAAAGTGGTTTTTCAACACTAACATAAGTGCGAAAAGTGTTTTTTCCACACTAATACAAGTGCAAAAGTGGTTTCCTGCACCAACACAAGTGCGAAAAGTGGTTTTTCAACACGAACACAAGTGCGAAAAGTGGTTTTTCAACACTAACACAAGTGCGAAAAGTGGTTTTTCAACACTAACACAAGTGCGAAAAGTGGTTTTTCCACACTAATACAAGTGCAAAAGTGGTTTCCTGCACCAACACAGGTGTGAAAAGTGGTTTTTCAACACTAACACAAGTGCGAAAAGTGGTTTTTCAACACTATCACAAGTGCAAAAAGTGTTTTTTCCACACTAATACAAGTGCAAAAGTGGTTTCCTGCACCAACACAAGTGCGAAAAGTGGTTTTTCAACACGAACACAAGTGCGAAAAGTGGTTTTTCAACACTAACACAAGTGCGAAAAGTGGTTTTTCAACACTAACACAAGTGCGAAAAGTGGTTTTTCCACACTAATACAAGTGCAAAAGTGGTTTCCTGCACCAACACAGGTGCGAAAAGTGGTTTTTCAACACTAACAAAAGTGCAAAAAGTGGTTTTTCAACACTATCAC